>NC_074681.1:16454115-16754115 GCF_029448725.1 Salvelinus fontinalis | reverse complement strand
AATGTGACTTGGTTGAAAGTTCAATAAATGCAGTGAATGATAACTCTTGTTGTTTATAATTTGTGGAATGTCATTGGCAGTTGTAAGTGTTACATCCAGCTGTCATCTGTAAAGACAAAGGCTAGGTATATGTGGTCAGTTATGCAACGATGCGTTCAACTGATGTCTTCTGCCTTCAACCCAATCCCTCTGAATCAGATGTAACAATGCCTTTCTAAAGTCGCTCAACTTTACTTTCGTCTAGCAGACATGGACAAGTGGTGGAGAAATTAACTACGTTGTCCAATGAATTAATTTAACTAAGCAAGTCAGTTAAGAACATTAAAATTAGTGGTGGTGACTCCAGCGATGCATTGCGTTCGACTGCTGTGTCACTCAGGCGCAAATGTGACTGCGTTAGAAGTATGCTTGCTTTAGATTCTCTAAAATCTTGTAATCTATGCTATGTAATTGGATGATTTGACTTCAGGTGTGTTGGCCTTACGCTTCGAACACACCAACCGCACCATTGCATTTTGGTACACCAGAATGTAACTTACGAAAACGCTGCGTTTGATTTGCAGTGCGTACGGTGTGGTGCATTCGTTCGATAGTCCAATGTATGCGTTGAAGGCTTGACATAAATGGTAGCCGATGGTGAATTTGGAGCTTTCGCGCACTTCCAGTTGCTGCGTGGTACGTACCATTTGCGCGACCTAGCTGTGATCGATGTGTTAATGTTTGAACAATTTAAATTGATTTCAAATCAAACGCGCCATGACGTTAGTGACCAACAATTACTGGATTGGCTGACTAGCTGTAAGTTTCTAGCAACCCCACGAGGGCGTGGCAAGGCGAGTGCTTCTTCTATAGAATGTTCGAACGGCCCCCAATTTCCACAAGATTAAATAACCACGGTAGTTCCGTCTTCGTGGGTGCTAGTGTAGAGGACGCCACGCTGCTTGTTTAGGGAGTACCGCTTCCAATTCGGCGTGACCTCTGCATTGCTAGCACACGTGACCGACCTGAAGCGTCTATTACCAGTTGGCGCCACGCGAAAAATATTGGGTAGTGCAAGTTGGGACAGATCGGGCAGTACGTTTCTCACATCCCTATGTGCTACACTAGCTAGTAGGCTAGGTATCAGTAGCCTACCTAATAGGGTCTGGAAGCTATAACGCTTTCTGTTGGTCAATAGGGCTGCGAAGTCACGGAATATTTGCATAGACTTAAGCGTCCCCAACTTTGGTCCCGCCCTCTATTCTCGAGTTGCACAAGTCTCCACTTCACTTCACTCCTTTGAAAATGAGCGTGCTCCGTCCGTTTCATCGCCCCCAATGTATTATGTGGAAATGACCTGGAGCTGTGATATATTAGTCATATACCACAAACCCCTGAGGTTACTTATTGCTTTCAAAAACCGTTACCAACATTTTTGCGTTGTACCCGTGGTATTTTTTAATTGCGGCACCCCGTCCAATGGTCGATGAATCATTTGATTCAATGCTATTTCAATCTGAGGACTGCAATTTATTTATACCTTTTAATGAACCATTAACTTCCCATCTATGGTTATTTTGCTCATTGTCACCCTATATTTAAGTTGTTTGCAAATGCAATGGGAGCCATGTGGGCTAAATAAATGTTAGCGTGCTCATTTTGAATCCACTGGTGGCACTAGCCCGATTGGCCGCCAGATGGCACTATTCTTTTTAACGACGTAAAAGTTTAAAAGGAATAATAGTTCATATAGTAATCTACAGATTCAAAATTGTTCGACAAATGTTTACATTTGCATTATGACTTCTGAATTTCCCATAGTAATTCCAAGCACAAATGGGAGAATTAACAAAAATGTTAAACACCGCAGAATATCTAAATGGCCGGTGGCACAATTCTTTTGATCCTAAAATTAAGAAAAAAATTGCACAATTGTAGGAGTGGACCCTCGGCTGATGTTTACGGTATTATAGATTTACCTTCAATGTTTGGCTCTTGACATTATCCTATGTTATGTCAAACTTATAGCCTATCTATATTATAATAAGCTAAATGTTCTGATATTCTACTTCTACAATTCTGTGCCGATTTTCTTCATTTTAGGCTCAAAAGAAGCACGTAAGTCCTCTTACATCTGGTAGGCCACTTTACAGGCTATTCCGCTGTGTTTAGTATTGTTTATTTTTGTGTTCGGAATAGCAACGTTACTATAGGCTGCTATGTTGTCACTAAAAATGAGTTTTCTAAATTTTAAACTCAATAGCCTAATTACGGCATAATTTATCGCTGCTATGGCATCACCAGACCCCCCTATAGCCATATAAAAGGGACCCCGGCCCATCTAAAAGTCATTCATAGTCTTATCTATCAATCACAATGTCCAGAAGACGCAGAGCATCCACCAGCTGCCCTGTCCTCAGACACCGCCGCTGCTCTAGTGCTCTACCTGACCTAACCGCCCCCTCCCTGTTCTCCCCCGACCCCTGGTAGAGCAGAGATGTTAGTCTGCTTACCAAGACGACATTGAATGTTCATGAGTGGCCTAGTTACAGTTTTGACTCAAGTAGGATTTAAAATCTATTGCAAGACTTGAAAATGGCTGTCCAGTGATCAACAACCAATTTGACAGATCTTGAAGAATTATAAAAATTAGAATGTGCATATATTGTACAATCCAGGTGTTCAAATCTCTTAGAAGTACCCAGAAAGACTCAACTAAGCCATCAAGTGCTTCTCCAGACCACTCCTCTCGGCAATGTGTTAATTCTACAGCCACTATGTATACTGTGCCTTCAGAAAGTATTCATACCCTTTTACTTTTTCCACATTTTGTTGTGTTACAAAGTACGATTAAAATGGATTTCATTGTATTTTTTTGTCAACGATCTATACACAAAATACATTCATGTGAAAGTGGAAGGCATTTTTTTACATTTATTTTTTTTAATTAAAAAGAAACACTATTCAGCCCCCCGAGTCAATCAATACATGTTAGAATCATCTTTGGCAGCAATTGCAGCTGGTTGTCTTTCTGGTTAAGTCTCTTTCCACAACTGGATTGTGAAACATTTGCCCATACGAAAAATTATTCAAGCTCTGTCAAATTGATTGTTAATTATTGCTAGACAACCATTTTCAGGTCAAAATTGTAACTCGACCACTCAGGAACATTCACTGTCTTGGTAAGCAACTCCAGCATAGATTTGTCCTTGTGTTTTAGGTTATTGTACTGCTGAAAGTTGAATTCATCTCCCGATGTCTGGTGGAAAGTAGACTGAACCAGGTTTTCCTCAAAGATTCTGCCTGTGCCTCTCCATTCTGCTTCTTTTTTATTCTGAAAAACTCCCCAGTCCTTAACGAATACAGTGCATTCAGGATAGTATTCAGACCCATTGACCTTTTCCACATTTTGTTATCTTATTCTAAAATTGATTAAATAAATGTTCCTCATCAATCTACATGCAATACTCCATAATGACACAGTGAAAACAGGTTTATTAAAAATAAAAACGGGGGGGTATCGGGGTGGTCTCTGAGGTACAGTAACACATTGAGAAAAAAGTGTCAAGCATAACGTAGCAGCCAAGTAGCCTACTATCTATGGAGGTGAAACGGACAGCACTCTGCAAGGTGCTAATTAATTCTAAGCATTTTAGACGTCACTGCAATATGCCCACATACTTGAGTATAGCGCGGGGCTTACACAAGTCAGAATTAACTCCCACAATGACTCTACCCATGTCAAGTCCATTTAACTCTTGAGAGTCAACTTCTTGCTCAAAAAAATACTAGCTAGTAGAGGTGCCGGTGGTGATGCTGAACTGGCTGGATAATTTGTTTACTTTATTTATTTAACCTTTATTTAACTAGGCAAGTCAGTTAATTAAGAATAATAGGAGAAATATCGAGGAGACAACTTGATTGAATGCTGATTGCTTTTATTAGAATGTCTACAGTGGGAACAGTGAAATTCTGAATAAATCATCAAATCCATAGATTAGGGCCTAATTTATTTATTTAAATTGACTGATTTACAAATATGAACTGTAACTCAGTAAAATCTTAGAAATGTTTGTATGTTGAGTTTATATTTTTGTTCAGTGTAAATGCCTATAATGCTGATGAGTGAGATAGGAAGCGATGTGAATTATGAGTTTACTAGATTAATTAAAAGTGATGATCCATTCAGACCAGCCTTACTGATTTAACTTTCATAACTACATTTCTTCTGGAAGATATGCAGTCTCTGACAGCTCTTCATAGATAAACGACAATGCTGTGAATCTGTTTACAAAGGTTATGGTCCATCAAGTCATGGACAACTTCTCTCAGTTTTCTGATTCAGTAATGCAGAAAGAGTACATTGGGCACTAAGGAACATCTGAAGATGGGGCCAGCATCCATGACAGAAAGGTGGACATCTCAACTGTTCTCCCCACTGAGTCTGAGGTTGAGAAACAGAGTAATACCTGTCTTCCTCAGGCTAAGGCTGTCTGGAAAGATAAAGGGAAGTTCAGCTTCCTGTCAAATATCAACTTCAGGATCATCTCTCAGGTAGACAAAATATCAAAGTTAAAGCTGAAATATCGATATTACATACAGTTGAAGTCGGAAGTTTACATACACTTAGGTTGGAGTCATTAAAACTTGTTTTTCAACCACTCCACAAATCTCTTGTTAACAAACTATGGTTTTGGCAAGTCGGTTAGGACATCTACTTTGTGCATGACACAAGTCATTTTTCCAACAATTGTTTACAAAAAGATTATTTCACTTATAATTCACTGTATCACAATTCCAGTGGGTCAGACGCTTACATACACTAAGTTGACTGTGCCTTTAAACAGCTTGGAAAATTCCAGAAAATTATGTCATGGCTTTAGAAGCTTCTAATAGGCTAATTGACATCATTTGAGTCAATTGGAGGTGTACCTGTGGATGTATTCCAACACCTACCTTCAAACTCTGTGCCTCTTTGCTTGACATCATGGGAAAATCAAAAGAAATCCGCCAAGACCTCAGAAAAAAATTGTGGCCTCCACAAGTCTGGTTCATCCTTTAGAGCAATTTCCACACGCCTGACGGTACATTACATTTACATTTAAGTCATTTAGCAGACGCTCTTATCCAGAGCGACTTACAAATTGGTGCATTCACCTTATGACATCCAGTGGAACAGCCACTTTACAATAGTGCATCTAAATCTTTTAAGGGGGGGGGCAGAAGGATTGCTTTATCCTATCCTAGGTATTCCTTGAAGAGGTGGGGTTTCAGGTGTCTCCGGAAGGTGGTGATTGACTCCGCTGTCCTGGCGTCGTGAGGGAGTTTGTTCCACCATTGGGGTGCCAGAGCAGCGAACAGTTTTGACTGGGCTGAGCGGGAAACCACGTTCAACTGTACAAACAATAGTACGCAAGTATAAACACCATGGGGCCACACAGCCGTCATACCGCTCAGGAAGGAGACGCGTTCTGTCTCCTAGAGATTAATGTACTTTGGTGCGAAAAGTGCAAATCAATCCCAGAACAACAGCAAAGGACATTGTGAAGATGCTGGAGGAAACAAGTACAAAAGTATCTATATCCACAGTAAAAGAAGTCCTATATTAACATAACCTGAAAGGCCGCTCAGCAAGGAAGAAGCCACTGGCCCAAAACCGCCATAAAAAAGCCAGACTACGTTTGCACCTGCACATGGGGACAAAGATCGTACTTTTTGGAGAAATGTCCTCTGGTCTGATGAAACAAAAATAGAACTGTTTGTCCATAATGACCATCATTATGTTTGGAGGAAAAAGGGGGAGGCTTGCAAGCCGAAGAACACCATCCCAACCGTGAAGAATGAGGATGGCAGCATCATGTTGTGGGGTTGCTTTGCTAGGGACTGGTGCACTTCAAAAATAGATGACATCATGAGCAAGGAAAAGTATGTGGACATATTGAATCAACATCTCAAGACATCAGTCAGGAAGTTAAAGCTTGATCGCAAATGGGGTTTCCAAATGAACAATGACCCCAAGCATACTTCCAAAGTTGTGGCAAAATGGCTTAAGGACAACAAAGTCAAGTCCTGACCTCAATCCTATAGAAAATTTGTGGGCAGAACTGAAAAAGCGTGTGCGAGCAAGGAGGCCTACAAACCTGACTCAGTTACACCAGCTTTGTCAGAAGGAATGGGTCAAAATTCACCGAACTTATTGTGGGAAGTGTGGCGTACAGCAGGTCAGCCACCAGAGGGAGACTCGTCGAGGCCTGGTGACAGACGGAGTCTACATCACAAGGCGATGGCTCCTTCTTCTGGACGTGCCAGTTCTCGACAGGCTTTCTGGGCCAGGACTAATTGGGGATAATTGTGGTTTGTGAGTAATCAAGGGCTGACTGATCACCAGCTGGACAATTCCCATAAAGCTGCCGGAAGGGCACCACATGGGAGAAGGGACTGGGGGAAGAAAGGTTGATCCCGCATAGTTGGTGAATAGTTCCAGAGATAAAAGGAGGGAGCTCAGTTTTGTTCCCCACAGGATACAGCAAGACCCAGAAGACAGTATCCCAGAGAGGGTCTCATGGGGGAGACCTATTATTTTCTTTTGGTTTGTTATTCAAATAAACACCCTTGAAACCGAGCAAATCCTACTCTGTCCATGTTTGATCTGTGTAAACGTTTTGACCAAACCCCCTGGTCTGCAACAGAAGCATAAGAAAGGCTACCTGAAACGTTTGACCTAAGTTAAACAATTTAAAGACAATGCCTACAAATACTAATTGAGTGTATGTAAACTTCTGATGAAAGAAAGAAAACCCGAAATAAATCATTCTCTCTACTATTATTCTGACATTTCACATTCTTAAAATAAAGTGTTCATCCTAACTGACCTAAGACAGGAAATTTTTACTAGGATTAAATGTCAGGAATTGTGAAAAACTGAGTTTAAATGTATTTGGCTAAGGTGTATGTAAACTTCTGACTTCAACTGTATATAATTTAACTGTTTATCATGTACCTGTATATGCTGTTCTTCTGGCAGTTACCATACAATATCCTATTCAAATAATGACAATATAATATCTCAGTTTTCAGTGAGAAACCATGTGAAGTGTTATAGAAGTAGTTGAAGAAATGCACTAACAATGTCTGTTAACATGATCTTTTTTGTGTGGGCTCCAATTAGCACTCCAAGAAGAGCAACCACAACAGCAAGGCCTCAGAGTTAAAACAAGACCAGGCTAGGATTCCCCATGAGGATGACTATTGCATACGTAAGTCCATACATAACCTTCTGCTATGGGGTTATGTTCAACTATCTAAATAGAATGAAAAAGGTTTAGAGTATATTAATCTTCCAATCAACAATGTTGTTGGGATTTTATCGTATTTCCAGTGCCACAACATTAGATAGTCATTACAGTAAATAGAATAGTTGGAGGGGAATATGTTTGATGAACACAAAATCATGTTCATGTCTTTTGTCCCTACCACCCCACAAAGTGCCACAAGCTTCCATGTCATCACCAGAGGAGGATCTTCCACTGGAGAAACAAAGCAAATACTCCATCTTAGTGAGGATGTGTTCAGCCACCACCAACAAAGGCTGTGTAACACCTTCAAACAGTTCTCCAACAGGACAGCGTAAAGGACTAAAGACTCACTTTAGTCTATCATAAAATACAGTTGCATTTATTTCATTGTATTTTGGGTATTTTCTGAATCTATCTGATCTTACATTTTAAACAGTGTGAATGTAACTTGTGCTAGAGATACCTCACCAGTAGATGGTAAGATTTCTTCAATACCGTAAAATGTCTCCAACAGCAAGATGCACTGTGGTACAGTATTGTTAGAGAAGGAGAAACCTTTTATAAATGATTGGGCACAATTGTTATTTTTGGTGTGTTTACGGGCATATTCAATCTCTCCCTATCCCAGTCTGCTGTCTCCACATGCTTCAAGATGACCACCATTGTTCCAGTACCCAAGAAGGCAAAGGTAACTGAACTTAATGACTATCGCCCCGTAGCACTCACCTCTGTTATCATGAAGTGCTTTGAGAGACTAGTTAAGGATCATATCACCTCTACCTTACCTGCCTCCCTAGACCCACTTCAATTTGCTTACCGCCCCAATAAATCCACAGACGATGCAATCACCATCACTCTGAACACTGCCCTATCCCATCTGGACAAGAGGAATACCTATGTAAGAATGCTGTTTATTGACTATAGCTCAGCATTCAACCCCATAGTACCCTGCAAGCTCATCATTAAGCTCGAGACCCTAGGTCTGAACCCCACCCTGTGCAACTGGATCCTGGACTTCCTGACAGGCCTCATCTGGGTGGTGAAGGTAGGAAACATCACCTCCACTCCGCTGATCCTCAACACTGGGGCACCATAAGGGTGCATGCTCAGCCCACTCCTGTATTCCCTGTTCACCCATGACTGCGTGGCCAAGCATGCCTCCAACTCAATCATCAAGTTTGCAGATGACACAACACTAGTAGGCTTAATTACCAACGATGATGAGACAGCCTACAAGGAGGAAGTGAGGGCTCTGGGAGTGTGGTGTCTAGAAAACAACCTCTCACTCAACATCAACAAAACAATGGAGATAATCGTGGGTGCATCGACGGGACCACAGTGGAGAAGGTGGAAAGCTTCAAGTTCCTTGGCGTACACATCACTGACAAACTGAAATGGACAACCCACACAGACAGTGTGGTGAAGAAGGCGCAACAGAGCCTCTTCAACCTCAGGAGGCTAAAGAAATTAGTCTTGTCACCTAAAACCCTCACAAACTTTTACAGATGCACAATTGAAAGCATCCTGTCAGGCTGTATCACAGCCTGGTACGGCAACTGCACCGCCCGCAACCGCAAGGCTCTCCAGAGGGTGGTGCGGTCTGCCCAACACATTACCGGGGGCACTCTACCCACCCTCCATGACACGTACTGTACAGCACCCGATGTCACAGGAAGGCCAAAAATATCATCAAGGACATCAACCACCCGAGCCACTGCCTGTTCACCCCGCTATCATCCAGAAGGTGAGGTCAGTACAGGTGCGTCAAAGCTGGAACCAAGAGACTGAAAAACAGCTTCTATCTCATGGCCACTAGCACATTAGAGGCTGCTGCCTATAGGCATAGACTATACATCTCTGGCCACTTTAAAGAATGGAACACTAGTTTAGTTTAGTTTATTAATTCGACCATTTAAAAAAAACAAGCACACATAAAACTTAAAAGCCATACATGCACATGAATAAAATCATCGAGGATAACACACAATAAAGTCTGGGACTTATTTCCATTGTGGTCCTCTTGAGACAAGATGGCTATACAAGATCGAACACAGTACGGCAGTGAAATAATAAAACAAAAACATAAAAGAAGAACATCTATCTCATCATTCCAGTTACATCATTTGGGTTATTCATATGGGCACAGAGGACATCAAACATATTTTACTTTATTTTTAAAGCTGTCCAGAGAGGACATTGTTTTTATAGGCAGAGGCAACTCATTCCATTCTGAGGCTCCAGTATACAAGAAAGTACCTTTCCCAGCATTACTCCTGAACCTGTATAAGCACACATCAGCAACACCTGATCTGGTGCTGTGATTGTGTGCATCCCTAACACGAGGAAAGTAATCACTTAAATATCTGGGTGCAGGACCATAAATACTCCTGTAAACCAAACCTAGTCTAATCTGGGACACCCTAGCCTCAACAGGCAGCCAGTTTAGTTCCTGAAAGCATCTCCTGCCTATGTGAGTACGTGGACTCACCTTAAAAACTACCCTGATCAACTTATTCTGGGCTATCTGGAGCTTCCCCTTCATAAGTTTAGATAAGCCCCCAAACCAGGAAGTACTAGCATAGTCAAAATGGCATTGAATGAGGGCAGTAGCTAGCACTTTCATGGAGTCCTTATCAAGCAGCTTGGACTTTCTAGCCAAAAACTTAATCCTGGCATGAACCTTCCCTAGCACCTTATTGGCCATGCTCACACCTCCCAAGCTTCCATCAAGGATACATCCCAAGTAGCTAACAGAGGTTTTAGTAGTCAGCACCTCACCTCCTAACTCCACTCTGATTTCAGACAACCTACACAATTTAGGCCTGGATCCAAAAATAATTGCTTCAGTTTTCCCTAAGTGCATAGAACTTATTATCTCCAAGCCATTTTCTAATGTTAGTAAGCTCTGTGCTAAGTATGCTCTCCAACATAGTTTTACTCTTGTGAGACACCAGAAGTGTAGAGTCATCCGCATAAAGAAAAAGACGGCAAGAACAAGCATCTTTCATATCATTAATATACAATTAAAACAGCAGAGGTCCAAGCACGCTCCCCTGCGGAACGCCACAACTCATTGGTTTTGCCTGAGACAGTGAACCATTAACCTCTACTACTTGCTCCCTTCCTGATAAATAGGACTTTACCCAGCCTAGAGGGATACTGTTTAACCCCAGTGTCTCCAGTTTGGATATTAGGAGACAGTGGTTAACTGTATCAAAGGCCTTCTGTAGGTCAAGCAGTACCATTCCACACAGATTTCCCTCATCAATCTCTTTCCTGATGAAGTCAGTCAAGTAAAGTAGACATGAATCAGTGGAGTATGTTTTTCTAAAACCCGACTGAAAATCATACATTAGACCCTGTTGGTTAACATATTCATACATTTGCTCATGTACAATTCTCTCCGGGATCTTTGATGTTACACAGAGGATAGATACAGGCCTATAATTCCCAGGGTCAGACTTTATCCCCTTCTTATACAGAGGTATAAGGTGCCATGTTCAAGAGAGAGATTAACAATATGCGTAATACCAGGGCCAATTTGCTCAGCAGAATCTATTAGAAACCTTGCAGGAATATTATCCAGGCCTGTGGCTTTTGAGCATTCAAGCTCTGCCAGCATACTGATTATTTTGGCAGTTGCTTCCTTTGCAAAAGAAAAAGAGTTTGGCTGAACCGCTAACTCTACATAATACTTCTTGACTTGGTTGCTTCCATACAAACCAGAACTGGTGGCAGCTTGCTAACCAGCTTGCTGGCAACAGAAGTAAAACAAGATTTGAATTCATTGGCAACCTCTGCCTTTTCATATACCATCTCCCCTGTTCAGTCCTATACTGTTTAGTTTGTTTTTGGTAGTACTACTACAGCCTAGTTCCTTAAATGATTTCCAAAGCTTTTTAGGGTCATTGTTGTTTTCAATTATTTTCTCAGCAAAGTAACCCCTCTTAGCTTCATCCATCCTGCTCTGTGCTTCATTTCTGTGATGTTTATATAGGACAAAATCATGCTGCTCTTGAGAGTTCTTAAATTTCTTAAAGGCCTTATTCCTTGCTTGGATAGATTCTAGAATCTCATGATTAAACCAAGGGCTAGATCTCTGCTTTACCCTGACCCGTCTAATGGGAGCCATCACATTCACCACATAAAGGAATCTACATTTAAAGGCTTCCCAGGTACTGTCTACCCCTACACTATCTAGCACAGGTGACCAGTCAATTTTACCCACTTCCTCCCTAAACTTTTCTACACAGTATTATTTGAGTCCTCTGATTCTAACGGTTCTAGTCACTTTAATAATGTTTACATATCTGGCATTACTCATCTAATACTGTTTTCTATACTTTTACGGTATCTTGATCACTTAATGAAGTTTACATATTCGTCACGGTATCTTAGTCACTTAATGTTTACATATCTTGCATTACTCATCTCATATGCACCTCTCCCTATACTGTATTCTATACTATTCTACTGTATCTTAGTCCTTTCCGCTCTGACATCGCTCATCCATACATGTATATAGTTGATAAGGGAATTTATATGTTTAAGGTAATGACTAAAGAATTCCACCCTGAAACATAATTATTGGATTATGTAACATGTATAAGAATAATTAGACTAACGTAATTATTAGACTATGTAAAGTAAAATGTATTAAGAATAATTAGACTAAAGTCCAATAAGGTTTGGTCGAGACAAGGGAGAGAAATGTGTGTGTGTGTCTAAGAAAACACAGAGGACCATTAAACCTGACCTGGTTAGAACTTTGAAAAACTTACGACAGGAAGGAGACACTGTCAAGGTCCCTCTAATCTCGGGAGGGAGGGAATGGTATGGAACTGCCAGCTTGGTAGTGATATATGAGGAATGTGGACGGTGGGGAGAGATACAGCCCACCTACTGTTTGTGTGCGTGTATGTGTGAAGAAGTAGGTGGAGGTGAGAGTTATAAAATGACATGTCTTTGTATTTTGGACTTCAGAACGTTCTCTGAATAAACCGTACGGACCTTTTGCAGAAGCTGAGTCTTTGCCTAATTATTATTAAACCCAGGGTCTTACAAACCTCGGGGATTGGTCAAAGCTTAAATAATTGTTAGTTAAAATCATTGGGAATGAAAATTCTCGTGTCAATAGTCTTAATTCATTCCTACATAGATTTGTGTGTATTGGGTATATGTTGTGTAATTTGTTAAATATTACTTGTTAGATATTACTGCACTGACAAAGCTAGAAGCACAAGCATTTCGCTACACCCGCAATAAAGTCTGCTAATCACGTGTATGTGACCATTAAAATTTGATTTGTTTGGTTAGGTAATTATAACATGAAGTTGAGTTTACATATTCAAAACTCAAATTATTAATTATTTTCCACAATTCTTTTAATCACAATATTCCCCAGTATTATAAGTGGTATTTACAACATGCGATTCAACAAACATTCAAGCAGTACAAGCAGTGTATTAAAAGTATTTTGTTTTTTGGGCGCACATTTACAAAAATTAGTGGCAGTGAATTTGGGTCTAGTGAGAAACTTGTCTAACACGAGGTCCACTGAATATTGTAGGGATTCTTTCAGATGGTCCCATATGGACAGGTAAAGGTTTCGAAGCAGTCTGTGTGCAGCAGTGCATCGTCATGATGAGTGGATAGCATGTGCAATGCAACTCTACACAAGTATCTGTTTTTCGTTCTTCACAGCATTGCCACCAGTGCTGCTGAAAGACAACGCATCTTTTAGTCCAATTCCCTTCTTTATCCCAGTGTCCAGAGATGTCCCCTCAAAGAGCCGAGCCATGAAGGCAATGCCGTCCTTTCTGATGTAGGATTTTCCAGCGAAGGTGTAGAGAATAGGGTTAGCACAGCTGCTGATGAAGGCCAGAGCGGAGGTCACAGCACGACTGTGCTGCCATACCATATCGAGTCTGCAGAGAGAGGGATAGAGTTCATGTTGGTGCTTCTGTTAAATTTTACTTTAGTTAAATGAAGGGGAAAGATGTTGGGTTGGTTGGCACATACCTCTTTTTCGTTGGTGAGCTGTCTTCAAACTGTTCAGCCACCACCTAGAAGAGAAAAAAAGAGTACAATCATTCCTTCACTGTAAAATAGTATAACTTTCTATGCTACACTCCACACTCTGAGTGAAATTGCAAGATAAACAATATCATATGATCACACACACCTGTATTATGTTGATGAGGTGATATGGCAACCAGAAGATGCCAAACATCACAACGATGGCCAGGATGAGTTTCTCACTGCGGACCTTACGACGGAACTTGGTCTGTCTGAGGCGTCTCAGGATGCAGACGTAGCTGCTCACTATAACCCCGTACGGAACCAGGAATCCCACTACTGTCTCAAAGGTGTACTGGTACACCACCTGAACATGAGAAATTATGTAATGATAAACTGCACACATGTAATGACATGGTGCAATACCAGGCTTATTTAAACATGAATGGGTCTGTCATACCAAGATCTCAAGCTAAAATGTAAGATTAGTTAGGATTTATGATGTCAGGAAGAAAGGGAGGCTCCTGTGATTTTAGTAGTCATATAATGACTGTACCTGTATCAACATGTAAACCTCTTCCTAATCCTGAATAACTATATACTTAAACCAGAAAAAATATATAATGTATCTAACTTCATTATTAACTTAATATTCACTTATCTCTTGAACTTACATATCGAGACCGGGAGTGATTTGAGGCACACACCTGGCGGGTGTTGTTCTGTTCATCATGATCATACCTCACCTGCCTGAACACCAGAGCAGGGATAGAAATTGAGAACACTAGGGCCCAGAGCACAGCTATTGCCCGCACCACCATCTTCTTGCTGGCCAGGGCCGCCACTCGATGGGGCCACACCACTGCAACTAGCCTGTGCAGGCTCATCAGCGTGATGAGGAAGATGGAGGCATACATGTTAGTGTTGCACAGGTAAAACAGCCCCTTGCACATGAGGTCGCCAAAGTCCCAGTTCTGCCTGGCCAGATAAATTATGAAGAAGATGGTGAGGCACATGAGAAAGCCGTCGGCGCACGCGAGGTTGAGGATGAGGAGGGTGGTAACGGAGCGTCGGCGGGCACGGGCCAGGATGCTCCAAATGATGAAGAGGTTTCCGGGGACGCCGAGGAGGAAGACCAGGCCCAATATGAGGGCTCCTATGGCTGTGGTGGCGTCGTTACTCACGATGCTGGAATCCTCAACAGTGTCTTTGGTGAAGAGGATAGAGGTGGAAGTGGACTTGTTGAGATAATGGAGGAGGGAACTGCCATTCTTAGCCATAGTGAGGTTTATCGGCTCTGAGGGAGAGAGGGAGAAAGACAGAGTTATCCATGGACTCTGATGGCTACTGTGTTTTATTAACCTTCAATTTGAAAAGTAGCACTGAGCTTGGGTCATTGACCAAGAGTATGACCTACATAAAACACAGATATCAGTAGACATTTTAATTATTAAAGCTAAGCTAAGAACTTATGATTGATGTAAATGTTGAGGGCTCAAGGTGCTGTCTATCATCTTCAATCTCTGTGTGATTAAAGAAGTTAAGGAAGGAGCTGGACGAGTCAGAAAAAAGGAGGAAATCAATGTCATTGGCCATGTGTACGGTTATTAGCTCTGAGGTAAAGGACAAAACAAGAGCACCGTTTATACCTGTTGCTAACATGTGCCCTTTGTCTTGATCTTTTCTACATTGTGCCCAGGCTACATTTTTAGGCAGGTGTAGACAATTAAAAGACACATTGTGATCTGATTGTGATCAGGCACGCATTGTGTCTGGATATCAATCGAGTGTAAACAGACCCGGATGGTGAAACCATTTAAATCATCATTATAATCATCACTCTGAAATCATTGACACGGGTAGCACCAATGATTTATGGTATCATTGTCTTAAATAAACTCTGATTATTTTAAAAGAATATCTGTCAAATAATTTCCATACAGGGAGGCACCAACTTAGTGCTGACACAGCGGAAGGATAAGAGACACATTTTAATAGAACGTGTAGACGCGACAAACCTTGATCAGATAGTGATCGGATGATATTGATCAGATCTCACAAAACTCACGTTAGCGCAAGGTGTAAACGAGGGTAGAGAGAAAGAGACATATGTTTGGGAAGTACACTATATATACAAAACTATGTGGACACCCCTTCAAATTACTGAATGTCAGACACACCCATTGCTGACAGGTGTATAAAATTTAGCACACAGCCATACAATCGCCATAAACAAACATTGGCAGTAGAATGGCCTTACTGAAGAGCTCAGTGACTTTCAATGTGACACCGTCATAGGATGCCACCTTTCCAACAAGTCAGTTTGTTACATTTCTGCCCTGCTAGAGCTGCCCCGGTCAACTGTAAGTGCTGTTATTGTGAATTGCAAACATTTAGGAGCAACAATGGCTCAGCCACGAAGTGGTGGGCCACACAAGCTCACAGAACAGGACCACCGAGTGCTGAAGTGTGTAACGCGTAAAAATCGTCTTTCCTCGGTTGCAACACTTACTACTGAGTTCCAAACTGCCTCTGGAAGCAACGTCAGCACAAAAACTGTTCGTCGGGAGCTTCATGAAATGGATTTCCACGGCCGAGCAGCCGCACACAAGCCTAAGATCACCATGTGCAACAGGAAAGGGCCTCCCGAGTGGCGCAGTGGTCTAAGGCACTGCATCGCAGTGCTGAGGTGCCACTACAGCCTTGGGTTCTATCCCAGGCTGTGTCACAGCCGGCCGTGACCTGGAGCCCCAAGGGCACAATTGGCCCACCGTTGTCCGGGTTACGGGAGGGGTTGGCCGGCGGGATTTCCTTGGCTCATTGTGCTCTAATGAGTCCTTGTGGCGGGCCGGGTGCCTGCAAGCTGACTCGGTTGTCAGTTGGACTGTGTTTTCTCTGACACATTGGTGCAGCTGGCAACCATTTAGGGAACAGTTGCCAGCTTTACTGTTTCAACATCAAATCAAATTTTATTTGTCACATACACATGGTTAGCAGATGTTAATGCGAGTGTAGTGAAATGCTTGTGCTTCTAGTTCCGACAATGCAGTAATAATCAACGAGTAATCTAACCTAACAATTTCACAACAACTACCTTATACACAGAAGTGTAAAGGGATGAATGAGTGATGGTACAGAAAAGCATAGGCAAGATGCAGTAGATGGTATAGAGTACAGTATATACATATGAGATGAGTAATGTAGGGTATGTAAACATTATATTAAGTGGCATTGTTTAAAGTGGCTAGTGATACATTTTTTACATACATTTTTCCATTATTGAAATGACAATGTCCCCATGCACAAAGCAAGGGGCATACAGAAATGGTTTGTCGAGATCGGTGTGGAATAACTTGACTGGGCAGCACAGATCCCTGACCTTAACCCTATCAAACACCTTTGGGATGAATTGGAACGCAGACTCCGAGCCAAGCCTAATCGCTCAACATCAGTGTCCGACCTCACTAATGCTCTTGTGGCTGAATTGAAGCGTGTCCCCGCAGCAATGTTCCAACATCCAGAAGAGTGGAGGCTGTTATAGCAGCAAAGGGGGAACCAACTCCATATGAATGCACATGATTTTGCAATTAGTTGTTCGACGAGCAGGTGTCCACATACTTTTGGTCATGCATGTAGCGTATCAATGAACTGTCACCAACTCAAAATTAGGTGGATTGTTTTGCATAAGGTTTACCCTAGTTGCGCGTGTCCATCCTTCCAAATCTCACCTTATTGACCTGAGTGAAGCATGGGCATCCAAGGCCATGTTTACACTGATAGAAATAGCTTTGGGATATAATTATATTTGAGGTTGGGGCTACATGTCGCTCAACCCTCACTCACTGTTGTATCTTTGCGGTAGACAATGTGTTTGCAGCACACATAAAACATTTTGCCACTGACGCAGGCAGGCACATATTCACATTAGCCCTCCTGGCCAACAGTATACTGTCACAACACAGAGATGGCATGCTAAAACATGCCAAATATTAACGCTGCTCCTTTAAAAGACTCCACTTCGATAGTCATAGACTTCTCTTGATTTCCTCCCTCCTGCTCTCTCTCTGTATCTCTCTCTGTACTCCACATTGCCACAATAATTTCCTCTTATCATCACAGGCATTATGGTTGTCTTCCTCCGTACTGTAATTTTTATTTCTATCCGTCTGTAAAGCTATGAAGAGGAAGGACACCAAATAATGGTTCACAGAAGTGGAAATTTTGTCAATTAGGCTATGAACAGGGCAACAAGTTTCCACTTGTGCAGTTATTTTGACAAATAAAAAAACTGAACAGCAGTGGAAAGTGCATTGTATTATACACTGAGTGTAGAAAACATCTGGAACACCTAATATTTTGTCTTGCCCATTCACCCTCTAAATGGCACACATACACAATCCTTGTCTCAATTGTCTCAAGAATTAAAAATCCTTCTTTAGACTGTCTCCTCCCCTTCATCTACACTGATTTAAGTGGATTTAACAAGTGACATCAATAAGGGATCATAGCTTTCATCTGGATTCACCTGGTCTGTCCATGTCATGGAAAGAGCAGGTGTACATAATGTCAATGTAATTGTATTTATACTGGTTGAATTCCTAGAAAGAATACATCCCTTCTTTGGCAGTGTGAAAACATAAGATAAACCCTACTTTACAGACTGACATTACAGCAGGTTTTGTTTATTTCAAAATCTGACCTTAGATCAGTTTATAGATGTGTCAACATAAGAATCAAGGCAGAGTTACGTCAACAGCAAGGAACACACAGAACCACACAGAGACAGGATTCACTCATCAACACATGGAGACGAGAGGGAAACAAGATAGAGGGAAGAGAATGGAATTGGAATATATATGAGGAAAATAGTTAAGAAATTCAGAGTTTTGGAAAGGAATGGAAAGAACATTGGAAATTAATTAGGAATGATTGAGATTAGGAATGATTATGAGATTAGGAAAGATTATGAGATTGGGAGAGAGAGAGAGAGAGAGAGAGAAAGGAAGAGAGAGAGAACTAAAGAGAAAGAGAGAACGAAAGAGAAAGAGAGAGAGACAGAAAATGAGAATAGAGTATGTCCCAGGGAAAGGTTCAGGATATTTGCATCCACTCACCTTACTACACAATCAAGACTTCAGAGGATGACGAAGAGGGTGACAAAGAGCAATGGATCTGAGTAGGGTGTGTAACCATATGGTGGAAATAGTTTTGTGTTTATCTATACTCTCTGTTTCTCTTTTCTGACAGCTTGTATCCAACTCCCTCTCTCATTCTATTTTTTTCTTTACAACTGCTTGTTTCACCTGTCTTTCCCTGCTACTGTGTCTAATAAATGTGCTGCCCCACAAGCTGTAACATGCTCTGAGGGGCGAGAGAGGTGTGGCCTTCCTTTAGTCTCCAACCTCTCACTCTCTTTCACACACACACCCTCCACAGCGGTGTTTATGCCTGGTGCTAACCTTCCCCCTTTTGTTCTGATCTTGCCAATATTCTGATTGTACCCACATTATTAGACAGGTGTAGAAGATTAAAAGACACATTGTGATCTGATTGTGATCTTCCTGGCCACCTTTAGAGGTAGTCAGGCACGCATTGTGTCTGCCAACTCGGCACAGACATCAGTTCAATGTCTAGATTTGATTTACATTTGGTTGAGTTGTCAACTAACGTGAATTCAACGTGAAGTCAACAAAAAAGGCCCACAATGTCATTGGGTTTAGGTAAAAAATACAAAATGCCCTTAAGTTGATTACTTTTGCAAATCCTATCAGTTCTCCACGTTGATTCAACATCCTCACTCATGACATACCCCCTTCGAAGGCACTTATATTTTTTGTCTTGCCCATTCACCCTCTAAATGGCACACAATGTCTCAATTGTCTCAAGGATTAAAAATCCTTCTTTAGCCTGTCTCCTCCCTTTCATCTACACTGATTGAAGTGGATTTAAGAGACATCAGTAAGGGATCATAGCTTTCACCAGCATTCAACTGGTCAGTCTATGTAAGGGAAAGAGCATGTGTTCTTAATGTTTTGTATACTCAGTATACAAATATACTCTCCCCCTGGTGGCTGATCTGCTGTACGCCACAATATATATATACTTGTACAGCTGGTGAGCAGTCAGCCCTTGATTACTCACCAACTCCCAATCAGCCCCAATTAGTCCTGACCGGAGAGCCTGTCGAGCCCTGGCACGTCCAGCAGATGGAGCCATCGTCTCGTGATGTATACTCCGTCTGTCACCAGGCCTCGACGAGTCTCCCCCTGGTGGCTGATCAGCAGATCAGCCACCAGGGGGAGACTCGTCCAGCTGACTGCTCACCAGCTGTACAAGTCCCATAAAGCTGCCAGAAGGGCAGCACACAGGGGGGGCGAGTAGGGGAAGAAAGGACTCCCGTATAGTTGGGGATGGTTGCAGAGGTAACAGGAGTGAGTTCAGTTTTTGATCCCCACAGGATACAGCAAGACCCGGAGCCAAGAAGACGGTATCCCGGAGAGTGTCTCTTGGGGGAGACCTTTTCTTTTGAACGATTATTTTAATAAACACCTTTGAAACTGAGCTAATCCTACTCTGTCCGTGTCTGATCTGTGTAAACGTTTTGACCCAACCCTGTGGTCTGCCACTATATATATATACTACCGTTCAAACGTTTGGGGCTTAGAAATGTCCTTGTTTTTGAAAGAAAAGCTCATTTCTTTCCATTAAAATCACATCAAATTGATCAGAATACATTGTAGATGTTGTAAATGACTATTGTAGTTGGAAACGGCTGATTTTTAATGGAATATCTACATCGGCGTATAGAGGCCCATTATCAGCAACCATCACTCCTGTGTTCCAATGGCACGTTGTGTTAGCTCATCCAAGTTTATCATTATAAAAGGCTAATTGATCATTAGAAACCCATTTTGCAATTATGTTAGCACAACTGAAAACTGTTGTCTGATTAAAGAAGCAATAAAACTGGCCTTTAGACTAGTTGTGTATCTGGAGCATCAGCATTTGTGTGTTTGATTACAGGCTCAAAATGGCCAGAAACGAAGAACCTTCTTCTGAAACTCAGTCTATTCTTGTTCTGAGAAATTAAGGCTATTCCATGCGAGAAATTGCCAAGAAACTGAAGATCTCGTACCACGCTATGTACTACTCCCTTCACAGAACAGAGCAAACTTTCTCTAACCAGAATAGAAAGAGGAGTGGAAGGCCTCGGTGCACAACTGAGTAAGAGGACAAGTACATGAGAGTGTCTAGTTTGAGAAACAGATTCCTAACAAGTCTGCAACTGGCAGTTTCATTTAATAATACCTGCAAAACACCAGTCTCAACGTCAACAGAAGAGGCGACTCTGGGATGCTGGCCTTCTAGGCAGAGTTGCAAAGAAAAAGTCATATCTCAGACTGGCCAATAAAAGAAAAGATTAAGATGGACAAAAGAATACAGACACTGGACAGAGGAACTCTGCCTAGAAGGCCAGCATCCCGGAGTCGCCTCTTCAATGTTGACATTGAGACTGGTGTTGGAGTGATGAGACTGGAGTGATGGTTGCTGATAATGGGCCTCTGTACGCTATGTAGATATTCCATTCAAAATCTGCTGTTTCCAGCTACAATAGTCACTTACAACATTAACAATGTCTACACTGTATTTCTGATCAATTTGATGTTATTTTAATTGACAAAAAATGTGCTTCTCATTCAAAAACAAGGAACTTTCTAAGTGACCCCAAACTTTTGAACGGTGTATATGTATATATATATATATATTCCAACATTGTGTATAAAAAAAACATTTATAAAAAAAAGGGATTATGTGTGTATTGTTTTGCTAGATATTACTGCAAATCTGTGTACAAGACCGATAAACTTTGATTTGCACACACTCGCTCACTGACACTCACGCGGGAATGTTGATTATTTCCTGGGTTTGGGGCACGAGGTAAAAACAGGACGCAGAGAGGGCAAGGTGAGAAGTGAGTGAAAATTGATACTCCCTTGTCCAGGCGTATAAAAGCATTGTCCTTAGCATCACACACATGTGATATCTTTATTCAGTTCCCGTCTAACACATACACCCAGCCACCAAAACATCCATCCAGTTCTTATCTTCCTCTGGTTTTAGTTCAGTCCTTTCATCTCTGTCGTTATCACCTGTATGCCTATTTCCTCTGTAAATTGAAATATTAAAATATTATCATAAATGCTTCCCACTGGTGTTTGGAGATACTGGACATATGATGAGAGTTATTTTGTCTGAAATGTTCACTGCGTTCAAAATGTTCCTTCAGATAATGTAGTAATATGTTGGAAACTGAGGCATTTACACCATCATCTCTTACACTGTGAAAAGACTGTTCCACCTTTCTACCACATGGTGGCAAGATATCCACATTGTTATATCCTCCTTCCTCTGTCAATGAATTTGACATTCAAATGTTGACATCCAACAGCAACTGAAACCCAGCCTGAGGATTTGACCCACATTAGCATTCATTTGTAACACTCATATGCCTCCCAAATAAAACCCTACTGATTATATAAACTCCCAAAAACTATTTTTATCTCTTGCCTTATGAAGGCGAGATTATTCTACAATCCTTTAGAATAAATCCCAATCCCCCACAATATAAACTATATTTTACCCTAAATAATGAGCGGTCTTTAGTCAATCTTGATTGCGCATAAAGATTTACCAAATATAATCATGAAAGTATGAAAGATAGAAAGTGAGAGAAAAAAAGCATCCAGCTCCAGTATAACATGATGATTGTGAGAACTGGAGGAGGGGGTGAGAGAGAGGGGGGGGGGGGGGGGGGGCTAGGGAAAGAGGGATGAGGGAGGGAGAGAGCATGTTTATTTAGGTTTTTCGTCTCCCGTCTCAGACAGAGTACAGACTACAGAGGATAATGAGAAACAGATCTTGCAAGGGAGGGAGAGAGAGGGAGGGAGAGAGGGAGGGGGGGTGAGCCTGGGAGAGCAAGGGGAGGAACATGGAGGAGGGAAAAGAAAAAGACTTAATGGGTAATGGGAGTAGGAAAGGAGGATGACAAGACAGAGGGGGGGAAATCATGTAAACACCACAGGAAACAGCCTGGCCTCCTTATGCTCTCTGAATGACAGCGAAGCATCATGGTCCTTCTTATGACAGAGAGCACAAGGACATACAGTGAGGCCACAGCAAGGAGGATCAGCCCACCAGCCAAACATCTGGCTCAAGAGGGTCACTTCATTACTTTTATTACACCCGAGTTGATACCTTTAAAAAGTGTGGTGATTGAGGGAGGGAGCGAAAACAGAAAACTTTTAGAAATACAAGGATGTACTGTCAAACTGTCCGAGGAAATGTAGGCAATAATCTATAGGCTATAGCCTACTTAACATATTAGTTATGTTAAGAACTGGGTAAAAGTTGTTTTTAAACTTAAACTTAGCACAGTATGTGAAAAGAAACATCCCGGCTCATGGACATAGGCAGGGGGAAAAGGGGAGAGGGTCTCATTGACTGACAAACGAAATGTCCAATTGAGATCGAGTAACGGTGCAAACTGGGCTGGGCAACCCACCCAAAGGCAATTAAGGGTAAAGGACTACAAAATATTTGATACACTTTTTTTTCTGGTCGGATAGAAAAAAGGATGGCGACAGAGCATTAGAATTAAAGACTGATAGATAGCCTGTGATGGAATAGATAGATACCGGTCCTATGGCTAACGGACTTCAAAGAACTCAACGATATACTTATTTAAATCGGTCTTTTCCAAAACTTCGAATGAAATAGATTTATAGCGGTGGTAGTGGTCTTCTGATCCGTCCAAAGTAACTTATAAACGGAAGACATTGTACAAAGTTACAGAAGGAGCATAGCGACCACAATCCGGATGACAAGAACAATTTGGGCAAATGTGACTCTTACCCTTGCATATAACCTCCTACATACATTTGGGGAAATCGTCGATGTTTTCCCAAAAAGGACCAAGGAAATTATCATTATCAGATAACACAGCAGATCGCTATCTGTTCAACTGGGAGTTCTCTTCATCAGTTTCGCAGACTTTTGTTCGCTTGCTGTGGGGATGGGGGCTGCGCCGGGTTCTGGTTGGGAGGAGGGGGAGTTCGAGTTCAAGTTGGTTTTTGAGGAGGACCCGACGCGCCAACTCCGGGGCCCATCCCCGCTGTGCAACGCGGACCAGGAGCACACAATCGTGGGGGAGACTGCAGAGAGCGCCCTGTCGCTCCTAGAGTCGAGCAATACTGGTTAGAACCATTTCTTGAATAGTGTGTGATGTTTGTGAATGTGGGAGAGATTGACCGAGAGAGAGATTGACAGATAAGGAAAGGAAGATTGAAGGCCGTTCAATGGTTCCCAACGTCGACAACTCATCCTCAACGTAGAGACATTCCTCTGTGTGTCGTGTATGTAATGTGAATGATTTAGTTGACTTGTTCTAAGTACGTTTATCATTTATTTGTACAATTATTAGGCCTAATGTTCTCTCTCTCTACCGGGTATAGATGTGTCTGATCAGGGCTCTCCAACCCTGTTCTTTGAGAGCTACCCTCCTGTAGGTTTTCACTCCAACCCCAGTTGTAACTAACCTGATTTGGTTGCTCAACCAGCTAATTATTAGAATCAGGCACGCTAGATTGGGGTTGGATTGAAAAACTACAGGACAGTAGTTCTCCATGAACAGGGTTGGAGAGCCCAGGTCTGGATGTACTGTATGTGCACACGTGCTTATCTGTGTCTGGGGGATGTGTGTTCATGTGCATGGAGTTCGTGTGTTCTGTAGCCTATTATGTGTGCTGTGTATTGCATGCTTGTGTGTGTGTGTGTAAGAGCAGAACTCAATGTGGTTTTAATCAGCTGTGCGTGTGAGTGGAGTTAACAGCTGCCATCTGGATGGAACCGCAATCTCTGTTTACTGAGCATGCACCACATACACACCTCCCTCCGTTCTCCCTCTCCTCTCCCTCCGTTCTGCCTCTCCTCTCCTTCCGTTCTCTCTCTCCTCTCCCCCTCTCTCCTTTCCCCTTTCAGCTTTTGATACACACCCCTCTCACCCACTAAAGCATTTATTTCCTGCCCACACTGGCATACAACACTTATACCACACCCCAACCTAGGGATGTTACCACGGTGTATACTGTACCTTATAACTGATGCACTAGGCTGACCAATGATCCATAGTGGACAGTGATGGACACAGTGCTCTACAGTGAATCTAACTGTCCCGTACTGTCTATTGCACCACAGCAGGGAAATGTTTGATGTAAAAACACAAATAAGGAACATTTACTTACCTATTTGATAATCAACCTTAAGTCCCTCTACATTATTTCTGAAGCAATAGAGTTAGGGTATGTTTTTTATAGTTGTAATGGACATAACTGGTTACTCTGAAACTTTAATGTATTCTAGATCTGTACCATCTCTTTACAGTGAACTCAGTAGGCTAAAACGTACCATGTCAACCTGTAACTGGGAGACTACTAACAACCCTCTCCAACATTTTTGTTTGGTCACAGACAGCCACCTGGATTCCACTCACGTAGGCCAGCCAATCGGCATCCCTACTCCACCGTATTCTTCAGCCAGTCAAAGGGCTGGGATGCATTCCCCGCCCCCCAGACGTACCTTGGTGAGGGAGTTCAGTGGGACCTATGAGAGCCTTCCAGCGAGATCTGTACAGGTGAGCGGATCGGAGATGTCCAGTTACTCTCCTGGTCAGTGAGAGTGGGACAGTGACACATAAATGTATGTCATAAATGATGCTAAAAGCCATACAGTTCCCTACAGTATGGTTGCCTGACGACTCCAACAATTCTTCCGCTGCTCTATGTTCGCAACATACTTGAGTCTGAGACTGTCATCATTGAAGTCATTTGTGTTGAAAATGAAGGGTGTTGTACAAAGGAAAGTCATCAGCGATTAGATCATCAGTAACCAATCAGAGTATAAAAGCCAATTATGAATGTTTATTTATTTTAATGATATTTTAATGATTTCGTGATATCCAATTACGATCTTGTCTTATCGCTGCATCTCCAAAACGGGCTCGGGAGAGGCGAAGGTTGAGTCATGCGTCCTCTGAAACATGACCTGCCAATCTACGCTTCTTAACACCTGCCCGCTCAACCCGGGAGCCAGCGCCACCAATGTGTCGGAGGAAACACCGTTCACCTGACGACTGAATTCAGCCTGCAGGCGCCCGGCCCGCCACAAGGAGTCGCTAGAGCGCGATGAGCCAAGTAAAGCCCCCCCCGGCCAAATCCTCCCCTAACCCGGACGACGCTGGGCCAATTGTGCGCCGCCCTATGGGACTCCCGGTCACGGCCGTTGTGACACAGCCTGGGATCGAACTCGGGTCTGTAGTGACGCATCAAGCACTGCGATGCAGTGCCATTGATGGCTGCGCCCCTGACACATTTTCTAAATGCCGCTTTACCCATGTGTGTTCTGGCTCTGGCCCAACCCATTGGTTTATGGGACCAATCAGAACGGTTAGAATGTGTTTGCATACTAGAAATTCTTGGGGAGGTACTGAGTTTCTTCTTCGCAATGAGTCAGGATCTAACGGCCGTGGGGGTGGCGTAGCGTTTGACCGGAGCAAGGAGTTTGGGTAGCCAGGCAAACACTATGGTCCCTGCATTTCTCTATTGTTAATGTTATAACTTATCTGTCTCTCTCTCTCTCCCATCTCTCTCCCAGGTGTCAGAGTCCCGTGTGTTGGAGTGCCCCAGCATCCAGATCACCACTATCTCCCCAGAGGATGACACTGCCCCAGCAGGAAGTAACTTCTGGGACACAAGGGGAGGATGGGACAGGGAGCGCCTCTACCTTCCCCTAATGGACCCATTCTGCTACCGCGAAGGCAGCACCGGCGCTGGGTCCCTGAGCCCAAGCCCTGCCTCCAGCCCCTCCTCTCGCGGCTGGCTCAGTCCTGCGTCCAGCTGTGATTCGCTGCTGGTGGAGGAGGAGGAGCTCAATGAGGTCACCTCCCATTTCTGCCTGTCACCCTCCTCCCGGCCCACCTCACCGGGGGGTAAGAAGCGCAGGAACTCGCCTCTGGCCTCCCCCAGCACGTCCCGCAGGAGCAGCTACTCTGAGGACCACTCCTGTACCCTGGAGGGAGAAGACTCCACCTCTCAGTCACAGGCTCACAACAGCAGCTTTGAGCTGAGCATTCCACAGAAAACTAGGAAGACGTCACTGGAGCAGGTAAGGTGGCTGGCTGGTGGTTCTTAGAACTTAGGTTCCATAGAGGTTTGTCTTGATGCTCATCCAGAAATCCCTGGTTTGTGTCCTTCAGGTCTCCCCCAGGGATGTGGAGCAGGAGCAGGGTCCAGCCCATAGCTCCCACTGCCCACTGCCAGAGCCACTGCAGCAAAGGAGAGAGGTTGCATCCATGGGCATGGACTACCTTTCTGTGCCCCCTGCTCTGGGCTGGGGGAGGACCAGAGCCAGCGCCCACAGCCCTCTGTTCAGGTTACACACTATGTTTATACAGTATCCCTCAATACTGTGTTGACTTGCCATTATTATTGTTTGGATGGCCAGGATAGCCTGCTCCGTCCACACATCTGACAGGTCCATTGTTCTTACAGATCCAATGCTCTGCCGCCACTTGATTGGCCACTGCCAACTCAGTTTGACCAATATGAGTTGCGTATCGAGGTGCAGCCCCGCCCACACCACCGAGCCCACTACGAGACAGAAGGAAGCAGAGGAGCCGTCAAGGCATCACCAGGGGGACATCCGGTTGTTACGGTATAATAAATTGAATAAATTGAAGAAAGTTTGATTTGTTTATGGCTTCAATCCCAGACTAACATATACAGTATATATCTAAACAATAGCTCTCTTTTCTGTCTCTCCCAGCTGACTGGGTACACAGAGAGACAGCCCCTCTCTTTGCAGGTGTTTGTGGGAACAGCTGATGACAGGTCCATCCGGCCTCATCCTTTCTATCAGATACACAGGTAGGTTACCATGCAACAATACACCAATCAATCTATGATAGTATGTGCTACATCAGATGTGTTTTTGTTTTTATTGTTAATATGCTTCTTTTGATCCTCAGGGTAACAGGTAAGATGGTGGGTACTGCCAGTCAGGAGAGTGTACAGGCTGGCACCAAAATACTGGACATCCCCCTCAACCCGGAGACCAACATGACTGCCCTGTGAGTATCTAACAGAGAGATAAAGCTCATAGATATCAACGGCGTTGTATGGGGTAACCGAGTAGGCAGAAAGAATAGCTTTCCTGTATGTGCGTATGTACTATGATGCACTTTTACGTGGTATTTTGCACTGTGTGAGTGTCTGTCTGTGTGCTGAGTATAACAGCCTATCTCTGTTTCAGCATTGACTGCGCTGGCATTCTGAAGCTGAGGAACTCGGACATCGAGCTGAGGAAAGGAGAGACAGATGTAGGGAGGAAAAACACGCGTGTGCGCCTAGTGTTCCGTACCCACCTCCCCTTTGGCCCTCCCGTGGCCCCGCCTGGACGGATGCTGGCCCTGCAGGTTACCTCCGTGCCTATTGAGTGCTGTGAGTATGGCAGGTAGCCTAGCGGTTAGAGCGTTGGGCCAGTAACTGAAGGGTTGCTGGTTTGAATACCTGAGTCAACAAGGTGAAAAATCAGTCGATATCCCTTTGAGCAAGGCACCTAATCCTAAATTGCTCTAGGGGTGCCGTACTACTATGGCTGACCCTGTAAAACAACACATTGTGACAATGCAAAACGTATTTTTTTCTCCCTGTCCAGTCTCTTACTTTGAGCTTGTATTTTGATAAGGTTTCTGAATATCCTAGTGAATCATTTGTATTCTGTCCTCTCTCTGTGTGTCTCGCTGTGTTTGTCTGTGTCTCTCTGTGTCTCCTCAGCCCAGCGCTCTGCTCAGGAGCTGCCAGTAGTGGAGTCAGTCAGTGTCACATCGTGCTCTGTGGAAGGAGGGGAGGAGCTACTGTTGGGTGGATCTAACTTCCTGCCCATGTCCAGAGTGCTTTTTATGGAAAGAGGGACAGGTAAGGGGTTCGGGATAGGGGAAGTTATAAGTTAGGGAAAATAGGATTTGTAATGGAAATTAATCTTAGGTCTCCACAAAGATAGGATAACATAACATTTGTGTGTGCGTGCATGTTTGTGTTCTTCTTTTCTTCAATGTGCACCATCCATGAAATTAGGTATAATTAACATCCGTATTTACCAGATGGAAAGCTACAGTGGGAAGAGGAGGCACATGTTGACCGTGACAACAGTAGTGAGGTAAATAGTATGTTTCTGGGTGTATTTGTGTTTGAGTGCACATGTATTAAAACTGTAATGTACATTGTTCATATTGTCATCCCACAGTGCTTGCTGTGTGTGCAAATTCCAGCCTATGGTGACCTGTCTGTGAACCGCCCAGTATCTGTGTGCCTTTATGTCTCCAACGGGAAGAGGAAAAGAAGCAGCACTCACTGTTTCAAGTACCTGCCGGGTGAGTCTCCCTTCACTTCATCCATCAGTCTCTCAGCTGAGATTGGAACTATCTTTGTTGTTTTTGGTTCATTTTGAACAATTTATCCTGATGGTATTTATCTACGAGGTTAGGGGCTTATTACCACTTATTTTCTCACTCTCACGCTCTCTCTCGCCCTCAGTCATGTTTAAAGAGGACGACCCTCTGCTGTCGCGTCCCTCTGTCTTGCCCCTGGAGGGGGTGACACTCTGCTCCATGGGGGGGCCCAGCAGGGTGGACAGGGGTCTGCACCTGAGGAATGATCCCACGCCCAAGGAGAGAGGGCTGGCTTTGCACCTGCCCCCCTACCCTTCAGCCTACTCTCCCCCCTACCAAGGTCATGGCTACCAGGAGGAGTACTGCCACAAGCCTGAAGCTGTGGGTGACAGCAGAGGTTCTCTGTCAGAAAGACGCCCCAGCTTTGAGAACTTGGAGCTGGGCTTCACCGAGCTACTGCCTCCCCTGTACCCCAGAGTCTCCCAGCCTCCCTCTCCCTCCCCATGGCTGGACTCCCCATACCTGTCCTCCTCCCCCTCTCCCTCCCACTCCTCCTCTCTGAGTCCCTTCCCTGCAGGCAGCCCCATCTCCTCCTCCTCTCTTCCCCCCATGACTACCTCACCCTACTACCCCTACCCTCAGGAGGTCTGCCCCTCGCCTCCTTCCAACCCCAGCCCGTATCAGGACTTCAGGACACCGTACTCCCACAATGAGGTATGGGACCACCAGGGCAGGGGACCTCGGGAAAGGGAAGCTCAGGCTGGGTCTAAAATGCAGACGACCCCCCTGGAATTTGCCAGCTCATCATCTATTCACCACATTACATTAGAGGAAGGTGAGAAGTTTGCATGTACAGTACGAAGTTCTAATTGGTATTGATCTCCATTGTTACAAGAATAACAATACATATAATATAACATGTTTGATTGATTGATATACAGCATAAATGAATGTATAAACTTCTGACTGGCTGCTGTGTCTTTTTGACTACAGTGAATGAGTTCATAGGAGAAGACATCAGATCGTTTCAGTCGGGCTCACAGATGGACAGCCAACCAGGATGACAAGCTCAGTACTGTTCTGTCTTGTTCTGTTGTTATAGTATGAAGTGCATTATTGCTACCATATCACACCTTTTCCTATGCACTTGGTTTATGATGTATTGCTCAAATATGACAATACTGAATGAGGATTAAATGGCAAGGGCACAGTTGTAATTATGATTACAGATGCATTTTACAGTTTATATAAGGGAGACTAATGTTTTTAACCAGTTTTCAATATAAATTATACAAGTAAATGTGTGTTATTGGTCTGTTTGTGGATATAGTTTTGTGTGTGCTTGAATAGCCGATCTCTCTCCTCCTGAGAGTAACATCTATTATCACTGAAGATAAATAAGTTTCATGAGGCCCATGTATGCATACAGCCTAAAGCTAGGCTAGAGTGGCTGAGTGAATGCAGTCTGGACTCTATGGAGGAGGGTCATTGTCTCAGAGATGCTGTAGAAGGACAGATCTCCTGCCCTGTGATCCAGGTACAGTCTTATCCTAGAGGACTCGGGGATAGTTTAGTCTCTATGTTGTTATGTAGGAAACTACAGGCTTATTTGATGCAGAATAAATTCCAGGACTTCTCATTATGAGGCCAAACTGGGCTTCTGGACCAAAGCCCGTCCTCCTGATGTCCTTGTATAAGACTGGTATGTAGGGCCTCTTCAGCCTCTACACAGCACCTGGATACTGTGAAACCTCTCTGTGTGGTTGAGGCACGGTTTGGGCTCCTTCATTGTCACTTCCTGGTCTCTTTCAGTCAGGTGGAGATTGTATAATGCTGTGTTTGGATCCAAATGTGAGCTGACAGAAATCTATGGAGAGAGGAGAGGGAGGAAACAGAACAGAGGTACTTACGACGTGATTAGTGTAGAATAGACCTTACATTTTGTGTAATAACTGTCACGCCCTGACCTTAGAGAGCCTTTTTATTTTTCTATTTGGTTAGGTCAGGGTGTGATTTGGGTGGGCATTCTAGTTTGTCTGTTTCTTTGTTGGCCGGGTATGGTTCCCAATCAGAGGCAGCTGTCTATCATTGTCTCTGATTGGGAATCATACTTAGGCAGCCTTTTTTCCCACCTGTGTATGTGGGTAATTATTTATGTTCTGTGAGTGTTTGTGTGCGCCACGGTTGCGTCACGTTCGGTTTCTGTTTACCTGTTTTTTTGTGAAGGTTTCACTTCAATTAAAGATGTGGAATTACATGCACGTTGCACCTTGGCTCATTTATGACAGGGAATTTGAAGACAGCGATCGTGACAGAATTATCCACCACAAGAAGACCAACCAGCGTGCGCCAACTTGGAGTACGAGCTGGACCGGGGAGGAGATTATGGCAGGGGACAAGACCCGGTCACGGAAGCCCGAGAGGCAGCTCCAAAAAACATTTTTGGGGGGCACACGGGAGATTGGCGGAGTCAGGGTTTAGACCTGAGCCAACTGCCCATTCTTACCGTGGGGAGCATGTGACCGGTCAGGCACCATGTTATGCGGTGATGCGCACTGTCTCCAGTGAGCATTCACAGGCCGGTGCGCTCTGTGCCAGCGCCCTGCATTTTCCGGGGGAAGTGGGCATCCAGCCAGGACGGTTTGTGCCAGCTCTAAACTCGAGACCTCCAGTGCGCCTCCACGGCCCAGTGTATCCGGTGCCTGCTCCACGCACCAGGCTTCCAGTACATCTCCCCAGTCCGGTGAGACCTGTTCCGGTTCCACGTACCAGGCCTCCAGTGTGTCTCCCCAGCCTGGTAAGCCCTGTGGCAGCTCCACGCACCAGGCTTCCAGTGATGATCCATGGCACGAAGCCTCCAGTGATGATCCATGGCCCGGAGCCTGTAGTGATAATCCATGGCATGAAGCCTCCAGTGATGATCCATGGCCCGGAGCCTGCAGAGAAGATCCAGGGCATGAAGCCTCCAGTGACGATCCATGGCCCGGAGCCTGCAGCGACGGTCCCCTGTCCGGAGCCTGCAGCGACGGTCCCCAGTCCGGAGCCTGCAGCGACGGTCCCCAGTCCGGAGCCTGCAGCGACGGTCCCCAGTCCGGAGCCTGCAGCGACGGTCCCCAGTCCGGAGCCTGCAGCGACGGTCCCCAGTCCGGAGCCTGCAGCGACGGTCCCCAGTCCGGAGCCTGCAGCGACGGTCCCCAGTCCGGAGCCTGCAGCGACGGTCCCCAGTCCGGAGCCTGCAGCGACGGTCCCCAGTCCGGAGCCTGCAGCGACGGTCCCCAGTCCGGAGCCTGCAGCGACGGTCCCCAGTCCGGAGCCTGCAGCGACGGTCCCCAGTCCGGAGCCTGCAGCGACGGTCCCCAGTCCGGAGCCTGCAGCGGGGGTTCCCAATCCAGAGCCTCCGGCAACGATCCATGGTCCAGTTCCTCCGGCGACGATCCACGGTCCGGTTCCACGGAAGCGGAGGGATCAGCGTGCGGAGCGGAGTCTACGTCACGAACCGGAGCCGCCACCGAGGATAGATGCCCACCCGGACACTCCCCTATAGAGTCAGGTTTTGCGGCCGAGTTCGCACCTTTAACCTTTATTTCATACCCATCCCGGATCCGGGAGCATCCTCATCAAAAAAGCTGACTAGCATAGCCTAGCCTAACGGGACAGGGATATGATATGATATAATATAATTTCATGAAATCACAAGTCCAATACAGCAAATGAAAGATAAACATCTTGTGAATCCAGCCATCATTTCCGATTTTTAAAAAGTTTTACAGCGAAAACACAATATGTATTTATATTAGCTAACCACAATAGCCAAACACACAACGGCATATTTTCACCATGTTTCCACCGCATAGGTAGCCTTCACAAAACCCACAAATAGAGATAAAATTAATCACTAACCTTGAACAACTTCATCAGATGACAGTCTTATAACATCATGTTATACAATACATTTATGTTTTGTTCGAAAATGTGCATATTTATAGCTACAAATCCTGGTTATACATTGCAGCCACCATCACAAATAGCACCAAAGCAGCCAGAATAATTACAGAGAGCAACGTGAAATACATAAATACTCATCATAAAACATTTATGAAAAATACATGGTGTACAGCAAATGAAAGATAAACGTCTTGTTACACTCGATGAGGACAAAGGTAAGGAGTCAGGCGCAGAGAGCAAAGGTAACGGGGAAAACCACTTTTTAATGTCCAACCAGAAATACAACTGGTAACGTCAAAAAACATTGGCGTAAAACTCCAACTTGAATAAAGTCCAAAACTGGAAAATAAATCCAGTCTGTGGAAAAACCCCAATGAAAATAGCAACCTCAGATACAAACAGAGAAACAAGCCCGCACAAACATAAACGGGCTAAACGAACTTAAATAACACCACCCTAACAACCAAACAATAAACAGGTGAAATCAATTAGACAAAACCAAACGAAAAGGAAAAAAGGATCGGTGGCAGCTAGTAGACCGGCGACGACGACCGCCGAGCGCCACTCGAACAGGAAGGAAGGCCACCTTCGGTAATACTCGTTACAGTACCCCCCTCCTGACGCGCAGCTCCCGCAGCGCGCCGACGCCGGCCTCGAGGACGACCCGGGGGCTGAGGCGCAGGGCGATCCGGATGGAGGCGATGGAACTCTCTCAGCATAGATGGATCCAATATATCCCCCACCGGGACCCAGCACCTCTCCTCCGGACCGTACCCCTCCCAGTCCACGAGGTACTGCAGGCCCCCCACCCGACGTCTGGAATCCAGAATAGACCTTATCCTGTACGCCGGGGACCCCTCTATATCCAGAGGGGGTGGAGGGACCTCCGGCACCTCACCTTCCTGCATGGGACCAGCTACCACCGGCCTGAGGAGAGACACATGAAATGAGGGGTTAATACGATAATAAGAAGGAAGTAACAATCGGTAACACACCTCATTTATTCTCCTCAGGACTTTAAATGGCCCTACACACTGCGGACCCAGCTTCCGGCAGGGCAAGCGGAGGGGCAGGTTTCGGGTCGAGAGCCAGACCCTATCCCCCGGTGCAAACACGGGGGCCTCACTGCGGTGACGGTCAGCGCTCTTCTTCTGCCGTCTACTCGCCTGACGCAGAGACTCCTGGACGGCTCTCCAAGTCTCCTTAGAGCGCTGTACCCACTCCTCCACCGCAGGAGCCTCGGTCTGACTCTGATGCCATGGTGCCAGAACCGGCTGATACCCCAACACACACTCAAATGGTGACATGTTGGTAGAGGAGTGGCTTAGTGAGTTCTGAGCAATTTCTGCCCAAGGGATGTATCTTGACCACTCCCCTGGCCGGTCCTGGCAATACGACCGCAGAAACCTACCCACCTCCTGGTTCACTCTCTCCACCTGCCCATTACTCTCCGGGTGATACCCCGATGTAAGGCTGACCGAGACCCCCAAATGCTCCATAAACGCCTTCCATACTCTGGAAGTGAACTGGGGACCCCGATCAGAAACAATATCCTCGGGCACCCCGTAGTGCCGGAAGACATGGGTAAATAATGCCTCCGCAGTCTGCAGGGCCGTAGGGAGACCGGGCAACGGGATAAGACGGCAGGACTTAGAGAACCGATCCACAACGACCAGGATCGTAGTGTTCCCCTGAGATGGAGGTAAGTCAGTCAGAAAATCTACCGAAAGATGGGACCACGGCCGTTGTGGAACGGGGAGGGGTTGTAACTTCCCTCGAGGCAGGTGCCTAGGAGCCTTACTCTGAGCGCACACCGAACAGGAAGAGACATAGAATCGCACATCCCTCTCCAAGGTGGGCCACCAGTACTTCCCCCTAAGACCTCGCACTGTCCTCGAAATACCCGGGTGACCCGACGAGAGTATACCATGAGCCCATCGAATCAATTGATCACGAACAGCGAGCGGTACATACCTACGCCCCTCCGGGCACTGTGGAGGCGCAGGTTCCTCCCTTAACGCCCGCTCGATGTCCGCGTCCACCTCCCATACTATCGGTGCCACCAACTTGGCCGCCGGAATGATGGGAGTAGGATCGATGGACCGCTCCTCTGAGTCATAGAGGCGAGACAGCGCGTCGGCCTTAGTATTAAGGGAACCTGGTCGATACGAGATAGTAAAACGAAATCTGGTGAAATACATGGCCCACCTTGCCTGACGCGGATTCAGTCTCTTAGCTGATCGGATATACTCCAGGTTACGGTGGTCAGTCCAGATGAGGAAAGGGTGCTTAGCCCCCTCAAGCCAGTGTCTCCACACCTTCAAGGCCTTAACCATAGCCAACAACTCCCTATCCCCCACATCATAATTCCGCTCCGCTGGCCCAAGTTTTTTCGAAAAAAAAGCACAAGGGCGGAGTTTTGGTGGCACACCCGAGCGCTGTGAGAGCACCGCTCCAACCCCAGCCTCGGATGCGTCCACCTCTACTATAAACGCCAAAGAAGGGTCCGGATGCGCCAACACTGGCGCCTCGGTAAACAGCACCTTCAACCTACAGAAGGCCCTGTCTGCCTCTGCCGACCACTGCAAACGCACCGGCCCCCCCTTCAGGAGTGAGGTAATAGGGGCTGCTACCTGACCAAAACCCCGGATAAACCTCCGGTAGTAATTGGCAAACCCTAAGAACCGCTGCACCTCTTTTACCGTGGTCGGAGTCGGCCAATTACGCACGGCTTTTACGCGGTCACCCCCTATATCCACCCCCGAGCTGGAAATGCGGTAACCCAGGAAGGAAACGGCTTGTTTAGAAAACTCACATTTCTCCGCCTTCACGTACAAGTCATGCTCCAGCAGTCGCCCAAGAACCTTGCGCACCAGAGACACATGCGCGGCGCGTGTAGCGGAGTAGATCAAAATATCGTCAATATACACCACCACACCCTGTCCGTGCAGGTCTCTGAGAATCTCGTCAACAAAGGATTGAAAGACAGCTGGAGCATTCTTTAACCCGTACGGCATGACGAGGTACTCATAATGGCCCGATGTAGTACTAAACGCGGTTTTCCACTCATCTCCCTCCCGAATACGCACCAGATTATACGCGCTCCTAAGATCCAGTTTCGTGAAGAACCGTGCTCCGTGGAATGATTCCATCGCCGTAGCGATGAGAGGTAGTGGGTAACTAAAACCCACCGTGATGGAATTTAGACCTCGATAATCAATACACGGACGCAACCCACCATCCTTTTTCTTCACAAAAAAGAAACTCGAGGAGACGGGTGACATGGAGGGCCGAATGAATCCCTGTCCCAGAGCTTCCGTAACATATGTCTCCATAGCCAACGTCTCCTCCTGGGACAAAGGATACACATGACTCCTGGGAAGTGCAGCGTTTACCTGGAGGTTTATCACGCAATCCCCCTGTCGATGGGGAGGTAATTGGGTCGCCTTCTTTTTACTGAAAGCGATAGCCAAATCGGCATACTCAGCGGGAATGCGCACGGTGGAAACCTGGTCTGGACTCTCCACCGTGGTCGCACCGATGGAAACTCCTACACACCTGCCTGAACACTCATCAGACCACCCCTGTAGAGCTCCCTGTTTCCACGAAATCGTCGGATTGTGAATAGCCAGCCAAGGAATCCCCAGCACCACCGGAAACGCAGGTGAATCGATAAGAAACAGACTAATCCGTTCCTTATGATTCCCCTGCGTAATCATCTCCAAAGGAATTGTGGACTCCCTGACCAGCCCTGACCCTAACGGTCGACTATCTAAAGAGTGCACAGGAAAAGGGGGGTCTACCTTAACTAACGGAATCCTCAACCTCTGAGCGAGTCCGCGATCTATAAAATTCCCAGCTGCGCCTGAATCGACTAGCGCCTTATGCTGGAGAGAGGGAAAAAATTTAAGGAAACATATTAACAAAAACATGTGACCAACAGGAAGCTCTGGGAGAGTGTGGTGCTGACTCACCTGAGGTGACCGAGGAGTGTTCTGCCTGCCCTCTCGATTCCCAGATGAACTCCTCCAGCACCGACCGGAAGTGTGCCCTCTTCGGCCACAACTGGTACAGGAGGAGCCTCCTCCGATCTCCCTAGATGCTGCCCCTCCTAGCTCCATCGGGATGGGAGCAGGAGGGTCAGGAGATGGAACGGACAGGACCCTTTCAGAACGTCCGCGAGCAGCTAGCAGATGGTCTAACCGGATAGACATGTCTATTAGTTCATCCAAACTTAGCGTAGTGTCCCGACAAGCCAGCTCTCTGCGGACGTCCTCTCTCAGGCTACACCTGTAATGGTCTATCAGGGCCCTGTCGTTCCACCCTGCTCCAGCAGCCAAGGTCCGGAAATCCAGCGCGAAGTCCTGCGCGCTCCTCGTCCCCTGTCGTAGATAGAACAATCTCTCACCCGCCGCTCGGCCATCTGGAGGGTGATCGAACACGGCCCGAAAACGGCGGGTGAACTCCGGGTAGTGGCCCCTCGCTGAGTCGGCCCCGTTCCAGACCGCATTGGCCCACTCTAGGGCTCTACCCGTCAGGCAGGAGACGAGGACACTCACGCTCTCCTCATCCGAGGGAGCTGGTCGGACGGTGGCCAGGTACAGGTCTAATTGTAGCAGGAATCCCTGGCACCCCGCCGCCGCTCCATCGTACTGGCTTGGAGGCGTAATACGCAACGCGCTGGTACCGGGTCCCGCTGGAGGAGATGGTATAGTTGCTGGAGGGAGGGTAGGTGGGTTAGTAGGGAGACCACTCCTCTCCCAACGATCCATCCTCTCCATCATAAGATCCATAGCTGATCCGATGCGATGAAGGATGGACGTGTGATGAAGGACTCTCTCCTCCATCGTGGGGAGAGGGGTGGTCGCTGCTCCTGCTGGCTCCATTGAAGGGTGCGGGCTTCTGTTACACTCGATGAGGACAAAGGTAAGGAGTCAGGCGCAGAGAGCAAAGGTAACGGGGAAAACCACTTTTTAATGTCCAACCAGAAATACAACTGGTAACGTCAAAAAACATTGGCGTAAAACTCCAACTTGAATAAAGTCCAAAACTGGAAAATAAATCCAGTCTGTGGAAAAACCCCAATGAAAATAGCAACCTCAGATACAAACAGAGAAACAAGCCCGCACAAACATAAACGGGCTAAACGAACTTAAATAACACCACCCTAACAACCAAACAATAAACAGGTGAACTCAATTAGACAAAACCAAACGAAAAGGAAAAAAGGATCGGTGGCAGCTAGTAGACCGGCAACGACGACCGCCGAGCGCCACTCGAACAGGAAGGAAGGCCACCTTCGGTAATACTCGTTACACATCTTGTGAATCCAGCCAATATTTCCGATTTTTTAAGTGTTTTACAGCAAAAACACAATATAGAATTATATTAGCTCATCACAATAGCCAAACACACAAAGCTATTTATCCACCGCCAGCATAGATTTCACAAAAACAGCAATATAGATAAAATGAATCACTAACCTTTGGACAACTTCATCAGATGACAGTCTTATAACATCATGTTATACCATACATTTATGTTTTGTTCGAAAATGTGCATATTTAGAGCTACAAATCCTGGTTATACATTGCAGCCACCATCACAAATAGCACCAAAGCAGCCAGAATAATTACAGAGAGCAACGTGAAATACATAAATACTCATCATAAAACATTTATGAAAAATACATGGTGTACAGCAAATGAAAGATAAACATCTTGTGAATCCAGCCAATATTTCCGATTTTTTTAAGTGTTTTACAGCGAAAACACAATATAGAATTATATTAGCTCATCACAATAGCCAAACACACAAAGCTATTTATCCACCGCCAGCATAGATTTCACAAAAACAGCAATATAGATAGAATTCATCACTAACCTTTGGACAACTTCATCAGATGACAGTCTTATAACATCATGTTATACCATACATTTATATTTTGTTCGAAAATTTGCATATTTAGAGCTGCAAATCGTGGTTATACATTGTGAATATGTAGCAACAATTCACCAAAATCTCCGGAGATATTTTGGACAGTCACCTAATCTAATCAAAGAACTCATCATAAACTTTACTAAAAAATACATGTTGTACAGCAAATGAAAGATACACGGGTTCTTAATGCAACCGCTGTGTTAGATTTTTTAAAATAACTTTACTACAACATACAAAATGCATTATTGTGAGACAGCGCTCACATATTCTCCGCCCTGTTAGGGTCAACATATTCCACAGAAATACGAAATAACATCATAAATTGTGTCTTACTTTTGCTAAGCTTCCATCAGAATGTTGTGCAAGGAGTCCTTGTTCGAGAATAAATCGTTGTTTGGTTTTAGAATGTCCATTTCTTCTGTCGAATTAGCAACCTTGACTAGCCATGTGGCGCGAACATGCCCATCAACTCTTGGTGCAAAGAACGGAAAATTCCAAAAGTCCCAATAAACATTGAATAAACTGATACAACTCGGTTGAAAAATCCTACTTTATGATGTTTTTCTCATATGTATCAAATAAAATCAGAGCCGGAGCAATTCGCCGTGTATACCGAACGCTCTTCAGAAGACAATGTCGAGGTCCCCCGCGCGCCGTCGACAACAAACAAAATACCAGACCTGCCACTCCAAAAGCTCTTATTCGGCCTCAGATCAAGCTAGACACCCCATTCAACCTTCCACTGCCTGTTGACATCTAGTGGAAGGCGTATGAAGTGCATACATATCGATAAATAAAAGCCAGTTGAATAGGCAGGCCCTGAAACAGAGCCTCGTTTTCAGATTTTTCACTTCCTTTATGGAAGTTTTCTGCCAAATGAGTTCTGTTTTACTCACAGATATAATTCAAACAGTTTTAGAAACTTCTGAGTGTTTTCTATCCAATAGTAATAATAATATGCATATTGTATGATCTAGAACAGAGTACGAGGCCGTTTAATTTGGGCACAATTTTTTCCAAAGTGAAAACAGCGCCCCCTTATTGACAAGAAGTTTTAAGGGGGGTACTGTCACGCCCTGACCTTAGAGCCTTTTTATTTCTCTATTTGGTTAGGTCAGGGTGTGATTTGGGTGGGTATTCTAGTTTGTCTGTTTCTTTGTTGGCCGGGTATAGTTCCCAATCAGAGGCAGCTGTCTATCGTTGTCTCTGATTGGGAATCATACTTAGGCAGCCTTTTTCTCACCTGTGTTTGTGGGTAATTATTTATGTTCTGTGAGTGTTTGTGTGCGCCATGGTTGCGTCACGTTCGGTTTCTGTTTACCTTTTTTTTTTGTGAAGGTTTCACTCCGATTAAAGATGTGGAATTACATGCACGCTGCGCCTTGGCTCATTTATGACAGGGATTTTGAAGACAGCGATCGTGACAATAACATACATTTATACTTTCATTTTAGCTGGTTTCTTTAGCAACAGTGTCTCCTGGTGACAGTGAAGAAAGACATGGATGCACAATTGAATGAAATAGATAATTGATTTTAGATACATTTGTGAAGTATTTCTCTGAGAGGACAGATACTCACATTGTAAGAATTCCTCTTGTCTGGGGCTCTGGGTTGTACACAATCTCCATTGTACTGATTGCAGATGGGGAAAGTTTTCAATTAATAACAACAAATGGTTCAATCTGATTGGGTGGACCTGGCAGGACCTGGCTCCCCAGTGGGTGGGCCTTTGTCAACCCAGGCCCACCCATGCCCACACCCCTGATCAACAAAGGGCTATCAACAATTATGCACCAATCCATTTTAGAAAAATGATTGAAGAGCAATAACATTTTTCCCCCAGTTTTATGAAATATGTTATGTACCACTGCCAAGTTCTATTTATGTAGTGGTGTGGAATATCAGACATATCAGTGTCACACCTGCTCTTAAAATCTGAAGCCAATTCTCTTTCAGGAGGTCTCTCTCTTAGTTCAGACCGATAGGTCTGACCCACAGGGACAGTGGATTGGTCTGGTGTTTCAGGAGGGGCGTATAGAGATGGCCATATATACAGAGGGAACAGTGAAAGAAGGATACAAAATTATACAAAATGATACAAATTAGAAATCCATCAACATGCAATCATTGTGTTTTTTTATACATGTAATACTTGATAATACCTGGAGGAATGTGATCCTCTGTGTGTGAAAGGTGCTCCAGCTCAGTGTTTCTTCATCAGCTCAGCTGCCTGCTCCAGTCTCTATGTGAGTCCTTCTGGGCTCTGATCAGCTCTCGCACCTCACAGCACCTTCTCTCTATGGAGTGGATCAGCTCAGTAAAGATCCTCTCACTGTCCTCCATTGTTGCCTGTGCAGAGTGCTGGTGGGAGACGCAGAGAGTAACCTGCAGTAACCTGGAGTCTGTGTACTCGTGCGCAACCACGGAAGCCAAAGGCTCAAACCCAGAGAAAACTGTGGTAACCAGGATAAATGCGCAACCTGTGCGCTGCCTAATACCCACTCCTGGACCCAGCCATGGGAACCATGTGAGCCACACTGGGATCAGTTACATCCAAGCGATAAAACCTCAAAGTTATGTCGGGAAAGCCATCTTGCTGCAGCACAGATATCACCAATCATCATGCACCTGAACAATGCCCAAGCAGCCACCACATCCCTAGTGGAGTGAGCATGTACACCAACCCTTGTCCTTTGCTGTCATATGCCATTGAGATAGCCTCCGCAATCCAATGAGAAAGACACTGCTTAGAAAATCGTCCTACCCTGAGCTGGATTAGCGAAACAGACAAAAAGCTGGTCACAAACCGGGATATCCTTGGTCCTATCCATATACAGTGCCTTTGGAAAGTATTCAGACCCCTTGACTTTTTTCACATTTGTTACATTACAGCCTTATTATAAAATTGATTAAATGAAACAAATTCCTCAGCAATCTACACAGAATACCCCATAATGACAAAGTGAAAACAGGTTTTTACATAAGTATTCAGACCCTTTGCTATGAGACTTGAAATTGAGCTCAGGTGCATCCTGTTTCCATTGATCATCCTTAAGATGTTTCTACAACTTGATTGGAGTCCACCTGTGGGAAATTCAATTGATTGGACATGATTTGGAAAGGCAAACACCTGTCTACAGTGGGGAGAACAAGTATTTGATACACTGCCGATTTTGCAGGTTTTCCTACTTACAAAGCATGTAGAGGTCTGTAATTTTTATCATAGGTACACTTCAACTGCGAGAGACGGAATCTACAACAAAAATCCAGAAAATCACATTGTATGATTTTTAAGTAATTAATTTCAATTTTATTGCATAACATAAGTATTTGATACATCAGAAAAGCAGAAATTAATATTTGGTACAGAAACCTTTGTTTGCAATTACAGAGATCATACGTTTCCTGTAGTTCTTGACCAGGTTTACACACACTGCAGCAGGGATTTTGGCCCACTCCTCCATACAGACCTTCTCCAGATCCTTCAGATTTCGGGGCTGTCGCTGGGCAATATGGACTTTCAGCTCCCTCCAAAGATTTTCTATTGGGTTCAGGTCTGGAGACTGGCTAGGCCACTCCAGGACCTTGAGATGCTTCTTACGGAGCCACTCCTTAGTTGCCCTGGCTGTGTGTTTCGGGTCGTTGTCATGCTGGAAGACCCAGCCACGACCCATCTTCAATGCTCTTACTGAGGGAAGGAGGTTGTTGGCCAAGATCTCGCGATACATGGCCCCAATTCATCCTCCCCTCAATACGGTGCAGTCGTCCTGTCCCCTTTGCAGAAAAGCATCCCCAAAGAATGATGTCTCCACCTCCATGCTTCACGGTTGGGATGGTGTTCTTGGGGTTGTACTCATCCTTCTTCTTCCTCCAAACACGGCGAGTGGAGTTTAGACCAAAAAGCTCTATTTTTGTCTCATCAGACCACATGACCTTCTCCCATTCCTCCTCTGGATCATACAGATGGTCATTGGCAAACTTCAGACGGGCCTGGACATGCGCTGGCTTGAGCAGGGGGACCTTGCATGCGCTGCAGGATTTTAATCCATGACTGCGTAGTCATTGACCAGGTCCTGCCATGTAGTTCTGGGCTGATCCCTCACCTTCCTCATGATCATTGATGCCCCACGAGGTGAGATCTTGCATGGAGCCCCAGGACGAGGGTGCTCCATTTCGGTTACTGGCCCAACGCTCCTATCCGCCAGGCTACCTGCCGCGTGTACTGAGAGCGCATGGAGATCCCCAACGCACTTGGCCGACACCAAGGCCATGAGCAGGGCAGTCTTGTAGGAAAGGACCTTCAGGTCCACAGACTCCAATGGTACTCCCTGACGAAGGCCATGCAGCCGAAACGCGTCGGTTTTTAAAAACTTTGTTTCTATTGAACATGCCATACTAATAAAGGCATTTTAATTAATTATATGAAGAGTGTCTTGGTCCTCCTTTCTTTTTGAGGTTCAAATAGAGGCTTTGATCCCTCCATGGAAGGTGCCAAAGGCTTAGAAACTGGCATGAGCCGGCGCACGCCTTTCAGGAACCGCACCAGGAACCGTTTATTCAGAAGCACCGTACTAGGAATAGCCCCATTGTTAGACTCTGGAACTAAGTAACTCGCCAGCTTTCCATCCATCGGCTATGTGCAAACGATCCTCGCCTCCTCCATACCCTCTACATTCATGAACTCCCCATAACCTGGTAGCACCAGCCTGGCTGAATGAGGGGAATCTGAGGTTGCATTTAGCTCATGAGAGAAATCTTTAAACAGGGGTAAGCAATGCTTCACCGCTGCATGGGCAGGAAGTAAATACCTTCCCCCAACCTGGGGGAGAAGACTTCCAATCCACCCCCAGGTGATTTCCGCCCTACGACACAGCTCCATCAAAGGCGCATTAACAACCAATGGTCACTCTCCCCCACTGAATCCAAAGCCGGGCTTTAGGCTGCCCCAGACTGATGTAATCTGATTCACACCGGATGGAGCCTCACTTGCCTAGGATGACACCCCTATCAACTCCGACCACCGCTGCTGCTCTCCCCTGATCTCCGACAACCCCATTATTGAGGTTCCTTCACCTGAAGACCCTTTGCCAGCAGCCCCAATCTTTTCCAGAAAATCAGCCCGACACCCAATGGAAGTTGAGCCCAGCCGGAAACAATGGTCACACAAACTGGTCTGAGCCAAAGCCTCCTGTGCGTGTTTCCACCCCAGACAGCACTCATGAGTATCATTACCACATGCCCTAGGGTCCTCAAACTCAACTCTGGACCTCGAAGCCAGTTCAACTGCATTTTTTCATTGTTCCCCTCTAATCAGGGACTGATATAGACATGGGACACCAGGTGTGTTAAATTAATTATCAGGTAGAACAGAATACAAGCAGGCTCTGGGCCTCGTAGGGTAAGAGTTGAGTACCCTTGTCCTAGGGCATAGTCGGAGGTTCAAACTCGGCTGGTTAGCCTTTTTGAACTTACTCTTACCACTGGCCGTCTTACTCAAGCAAGGAACCACTGGTTACACAAGCAGAGCAAAAAGTAGTTCAATTTTAGCAAACACAAAAACTGATACCAAGACCCAAAACTCACAACATCTAGGGGGACAAGTACCCTCTCCCCACTAACAGACACCTAAGTCGGAGGACAAATGTTGAAAAGTTAGCAAATTGCTTGACACGTTCTTCCTTCAGGCGAGCTGAAGAGCGAAGAATTTAGGGAATGGATGCGAGCCCCAGTATTCTACCCAGGAAGTGGGGCTTCGAGGGCGGGCAAGGCATCGATTTGCCCGTTGGGCGTGATTTCAGTTGAATATTCTTAATAATATTCTTCAGGTGAATATGATTGGTTGTTGATTCCCCATAGTATGTTGTACCGAGTGACCGACTGAAAGGGAACTAGACATTTCATGTCAGCTTTCCAGGCATTGTTTGAAAATATACATTTCCACATATTTATTGAAAATAACCCACCTGATTTGATTGTTGTCTTGTGAATTTCCCAAAAACACTGTAGTCATTTGTCTCCCTTTATTGATAGCTTTAGTGTTACAGACAGGCATAAACGTTTATGTTTGATGCATTATTCTCCAGTCTCCAAATTAAGGCCATGCATTTGATGACAATATTTCCTTTTGCACACATAAAGAACACGCCCTTTACATACTTGCATGCGCAAGTATGTAAAAATACAGCACTTCCCTGTTTCCCTGTCATATCCAATGGGGTGTGTGAATGCTATGACAAGCCCCACCTGTCTGTCTGTCTGTCCTCTATGCTGCAGCTGAGACGGTACCATGGCTCTTGTGTTCATCCATCACACACAGCATACAGACACACTGCTGATCAGTACGACAGTAGATGAGAGCAGATATTATCCTGTAGTTGCCTGGTGGAGTCAACCAGTGAATGCATCTTTAAAGAGGGTGATTCCAAATGGCGCTGAAGGTGAGTCTCACAAAATACAGCCAGACACACCAGACAAGACTTCAGGCCCGGCATAGCAGCAGCATCTTCAGGCCCAGCATAGCTTTGAACAGGAGGAGGAGATTGGACTCCTAAGATCTTAACTTTCCTAACCATCTCTGCCAAAATGGTATTCCTTTCCAGTTCTGGTCTTTTGGAAAAGGGAGTTCCACGCTGCCCTGAGGGCAGCGGTATTCTCCTCAGCTTTGTTCAGCCTGGTCCCAGCAGCCTTCAATATAGACCACCCAGCTAACAAATCTAGGGGTAACGTTACCTGTAATGTTTGAATGTCCAGTTTTCCGTTATTCTATCAATGTTAGAAATAACTTTTTGTTGCATGTTTTGGTATTAAAGTTAGAACATTCCCTTAAAGTCAAACATAACTTATCTAGAACATAGTTACAATGTTCTCAGAATATACAACAATAATGTTCTAGGCACGTTCTGTCCAGTTTTCTGAGGATTGGAGAATATTTCATGATTTTCACATCAAACATACACAGAACTTCGGTTGCCATGTTCTCAGAATGTAAGATATTAAAGTTCTAGACATGTTTCATGGGTACGTTTCAAAAGCATTTCTGTGTATCAGTTGTCAGGATGTCGCCTGAAGGTCCAAAGAAACGCCCCCCCCCCCCCCCCCCCCCCATCATTTTTACATACAGCGTTCTCAACTTACGTATTTGACACACTTTAACATAAATGATTATGTTGTGCATGTTCATTTAAACAGTAATAATTCTTCAACATGTCCTCATCTGGGATTTGAAATCAACACCTTTTCGTTCACAACATTCAGATCTTCCTGCTACGCCACCATGTCTGTGTTAGTTAATATGACTGTTCTCTCATCAATCATTTGATTTACTTATTTCAACAATATAATTAAGGCCTGTTGGTGGGACATATTAACCTGTTTTAATAATACTCCTGAATCACTATGATTAATATAAGTTTTTCTTGAGTGTACTTTTAACAGAGCTGAGATTTAATTTAAAGTGCATTCACCCTATTGCTTACACCTATCAAGTTGTTTCAGATCTACACAAGTGCCGCCTAGGAAGTAGGGGGTAGGGTTTCTTCTGGACAGGGCCCAACTATACTGGCCCAATAAACACATAGTGATATCCCTTATTGGTACAGTGGTTAGGGTGTTTGTCATTGGTGCTGGTGGGCTCAGTTAGAGACCCACTTAGGGACTCATCCTATTCTTAGAACAATATATGTTAAAGTCATTATTTGGCAACAGTTACAACAAACCTATCTGATCTAATTAAAATGTGTTTCTCATTGAAAGATGGGAATTGATAGAATTCTAGATAACTGAGAATCTCAAAGATAACTATTTTTGAAATCCACACCACATGCAGTATACCATGTAGAACAAACGTGTCTTTGATAAGTAATCACCTCAGCTCTCGTCATTGCATTTATATCTTTAACATTCCTAATTTGTAACTGAAACATGGCCCAGGTGGTATTTTTATTTTATTCAACCATTATTTTACCATGTAAGTTGACTGAGAACACATTCTAATTTATAGCAACGACCTGGTGTCACTATTTGGTTAGGTCAGGGTGTGATTTGGGTGGGCATTCTATGTTTTCTATTTCTTTGATTTTGGCCGAGTGTGGTTCCCAATCAGAGGCAGCTGTCTATCGTTGTCTCTGATTGGGAATCATACTTAGGCAGCCTTTTTTCTCACCTAATGTTGTGGGTGATTATTTATTTTCTCTGTGTGTTTGTGTGCGCCACGGTTGGGTCACGTTCGGTTTCTGTTTACCTGTTTTTTGTGAAGGTTTCACTTCAATAAAAGATGTGGAATTACATGCACGCTGCGCCTTGGCTCATCTATGACAGGGAGTTTGAAGACAGCGAGCGTGACACCTGGGGAATAGTTACAGGGGAAAGGAGGGGGGATGAATGAGCCAATTGGAGGCTGGTAGTGTTGCTGGTAGTGTTGCTTCTGATAGAAACATACCCTGAATATGGTTTCCATATTCTCAGAATATCATAACATTGCAGTAGCATGTCTGTACTTTCTCACACTTGCCATTTAAGCAATTATGATGTCAGTTATACCAAAACAATACACAACACAGAGGTCCATCTCCAAGTGTTTATGTGAAAAAATATACAAATTGCAAATAAATCAGGGACCAATGTTGGGGGTAATATATTACTTACAGTTGTATTACTTTTATGAGTAACGGAGTACTATGACAAGTTACTGTATTCAAAAATGTTTATATTATTCAAGTTACTTTTTCAAGTAAACCGTATATTACGTTCAGAAACATATCTCTACCGGCGTGTTATATATATATTTTTAAGGCCTTGTCTTCATGCTGTAGGCTTAAAGCCGGAAATCTAAGAAAGATTAAAAAGTTAAGTGTGGTCACAACACAGTTGACCTTGTGGAAGTGCTCCCAATATTTTTGAGTTAATTGAGGAGAAAGAGATCAACATTTTAGTCAAACTGCAAAAGCAGCATTGATCTCTTTACCTAGAAACACCACATCAAACCTGAAAAAGCATCTGTTTCTCCAAGGCACAAAGCTGGTAGCCAAAGTTCCAGAAATGTATGAAAGAGGAGAACTCTTTCGACATTATGGTAATAAACAAAGATGCATAAATCATATTTCCAAGTGTTCTTGGAAAAAACGAAATTTCCATATAAACAATAGAAATGTCTGATAAATGCTATTCCAAACGGCAATGATGACATTAACATATATTAATGAGGACGTGAGAGCACCAATGACAAACACCCTAACTAATCTCCCAATAAAGGATATCTCTAAGGAATACCGAGGTAAAGTTAGTTTTATACTCACACATTCGTACATTCAACAGACATTCAACAGACATTCGCCATTTCTTAATCTTTAAATGCAATATTTGAGATTTTATGTATTTCTATCAAATCAAAACTGGAATTTCTACTCAAAGCAAAGGTTATAAAAGTATACTAGACATTTATAGAACAAATCATACTTAGTTTGATGATTATGTCATAATCAGAGAAAACGTTGTTGATTTCTATAGCTTTAAATTGCATTTTATAGAAGTTGTCACGACTTCCGCCGAAGTCGGCTCCTCTCCTTGTTCGGGCGGCGTTCGGCGATCAACGTCACCGGCTTTCTAGCCATCGCCGCTCCATTTTTCATATTTCCGTTTGTTTTGTCTTGTTCCATACACACCTGGTTTTCATTCCCTAATCACACTGCATGTATTTAGTCCTCTGTTCCCCTCCATGTCTTTGTGTGAAATTGTATTTATGTTATGTGGGTATTGTTACGCGCCATACTTTTTGTCTATGCTCTGTGTTTGGGCACATTTATGTAATTTTGTGCTTTCGTTGGACCGGAATAAAAAGTGCACCTGTCCACTACAATCTGCACCTTTTTTTTAAATCTGTTATTTTACCAGGTAAGTTGACTGAGAACACATTCTCATTTACAGCAATGACCTGGGGAATAGTTACAGGGGAAAGGATGAGCCAATTGTAAACTGGGGATTATTAGGTGACCGTGATGGTTTGAGGGCCAGATTGGGAATTTAGCCAGGACACCGGGGTTAACACCCCTACTCATACAATAAGTGCCATGGGATCTTTAATGACGTCTCATCCAATAAGTGCCATGGGATCTTTAATGACGTCTCATCCGAAAGACAGCACCCTACACAGGGCAGTGTCCCCAATCACTGCCATGGGGCATTGGGATATTTTTCAGACCTGAGGAAAGAGTGCCTCCTACTGGCCCTCCAACACCACTTCCAGCAGCATCTGGTCTCCCATCCAGGGACTGACGAGGACCAACCCTGCTTAGCTTCAGAAGCAAGCCAGCAGTGGTATGCAGGGTGGTATGCTGCTGGCGCCTGACTTTGCCTCCAGTACACACCCTTAACAGTTATGTATTTCTATCAAGTCAAAACTGGAATTTCTACTCAAAACAAAGGTTGTAAAAGTATGCTATGCATTAATAAAATAAATCATAATTAGTTTGATGATTCTGTGACAAACGGTGAATTACTTATTTATTTTTACATTTTGAAATGGCTTTTGGCGAATGTCTGTTGAATGTCTGTTGAATGTCCAAATGTGTGAATATAAAACCAACTTTACCTCGTTCTAAGGAATGTGCTTAGAGATATCCCTTATTGTTAGGACGTTTTTCATTGGTGCTCTCACATTCTTATTAATATATGTTCATGTCATTATTGCCATTTTGAATAGCATTTATCAGACATTTTGATTTTTATATGGAAATTTCATTGCAACACTTAAAAAATATTATTTATGTGTTTTTGTTTATTGCCCCTTGACTTCATCCACATTTTGTTGTGTTAAAGCCTAAATTTTAAATTGATTCAATTTAGATCAAATTCATAAGAAATTAAAAGCAGAAATATCTTCAGTCAATAAGTAGTCAACCCCTTTGTTATGACAAGCCAAAATAAATTTAGGAGTAAAAATGTGCTTAACGACTCACATAAGTTGCATGGACTCACTCTGTGTGCAATAACAGTGTTTAAAATTATTTTTGAATGACTACCTCATCTCTGTACCTCACACGTATCTGTAAGGTCCCTCAGTCGGGCAGTGAATTTCAAACACAGATTTAACCACAAAGACCAGGGAGGTTTTCCAATGCCTCGCAAAGGGCACCTATTGTTAGATGGGTAAAAAAACAAAAAAAAGCAGACATTGAATATCCATTTGAGCATGGTGAAATGATTAATTATACTTTGGATGGTATATTAATACACCTAGTCACTACAAAGATACAGGTGTTGTTCCTGACTCAGTTTCCAGAGAGCAAGGAAACCGCTCAAGGATTTCACCATGAGGCCAATGGTTACTTTAAAAAAGTACAGAGTTTAATGTCTGTGATAAGAGAAAACTGAGGATGAAGCAACAACATTGTAGTTACACCACAACTGACAAATTGAAAAGGAAGCCTGAACAGAATACAAAATATCTCAAAACCTGCATCCTGTTTGCATCAAGGCACTTAAGCAACACTACAAGTGTTATGTTTGGGGTAAATCCAATACAACACATTACTGAGTACCACTCTACATGTATTTTCAAGCATTGTGGTGACTGCACCATGATATGGGTAAGCTTGTAAAAGTTTTTCAGGATAAAAAAGAAATGAAAGGGAGCTAAGCACAGGCAAAATCCTAGAGGAAAACCTGGTTCAGTCTGCTTTCCACCAGACACTGGGAGATGAATTCACCTTTCAGCAGAACAATAACCTAAAACACAAGGTAAAATCTACACTGACGTTGCTTACCAAGAAGACAATGTTCTTGGGTTACAGTTTTGCCTTAAATCTACTTGAAAATCTATGGCATGACCTGAAAATGGTTGTCTAGAAATGGTCAACAACCAATTTGACAGAGCTTGAAGAATTTTTTAAATAATAAAATGGGCAAATATTGCACAATCCAGGTGTGTAAAGCTCTTAGATTCCCAGCTAAACTCAGCAAAAAAAGAAACGTCCCTTTTTCAGGACCCTGTCTTTCAATGATAATTCGTAAAAATCCAAATAACTTCACAGATCTTCATTATAAAGGGTTTAAACACCGTTTCCTATGCTTGTTCAATGAACCATAAGCTATTAATAAACATGCACCTGTGGAATGGTCATTAAGACACTAAAAGCTTACAGACAGTAGGCAATTAAAGTCACAGTTATGAAAACTTAGGACACTAAAGAGGCCTTTCTACTGACTCTGAAAAACACCGAAAGAAAGATGTCCAGGCTCCCTGCTCATCTGCGTGAACGTGCCTTAGGCATGCTGCAAGGAGGCATGAGGACTGCAGATGTGGCCAGGGCAATAAATTACAATGTCTGTACTGTGAGACGCCTAAGACAGAGCTACAGGGAGACAGGATGGACAGCTGATCATCCTCACAGTGGCAGAGCACATATAACACCTGCACAGGATCGGTACATCCGAACAGCACACCTGCGGGACAGGTACAGCATGGCAACAACAACTGCCCGAGTTAAACCAGGAACGCACAATCCCTCCATCAGTGCTCAGACTGTCTGCAGTAGGCTGAGAGAGGCTGGACTGAGGGCTTGTAGGCCTGTTGTAAGGCAGGTCCTCACCAGACATCACCGGCAACAATGTCGCCTATGGGCACAAACCCACCATCGCTGGACCAGACAGGACTGGCAAAAAGTGCTCTTCACTGACGAGTCACGGTTTTGTCTCATCAGGGGTGATAGTCGGATTTGCATTTATCGTTGAAGGAATGAGCCTTTCACCGAGGCCTGTACTCTGGAGCGGGATCAATTTTGGAGGTGGAGGGTCCGTCGTGGTCTGGGGCGGTGTGTCACAGTATCATCGGACTGAGGTTGTTGTCATTGCAGGCAATCTCAACGCTGTGCGTTACATGGAAGACATCCTCCTCCCTCATGTGGCTCATCCTGACATGACCCTCCAGCATGACAATGCCACCAGCCATACTGCTCGTTCTGTCCGTGATTTCCTGCAAGACATGAATGTCAGGGTTCTGCCATGGCCAGCGAAGTGCCCGGATCTCAATCCCATTGAGCACGTCTGGGACCTGTTGGATCGGAGGGTGAGGGCTAGGGCCATTCCCCCAGAAATGTCCGGGAACTTGCAGGTGCCTTGGTGAAAGAGTGGGGTAACATCTCACAGCAAGAACTGGCAAATCAGGTGCAGTCCATGAGGAGATGCACTGCAGTACTTAATGCAGCTGGTGGCCACACCAGATATTGACTTACTTTTGATTTTGAGCCCCCACTTTGTTCAGGGACACATTATTCAATTTCGGTTAGTCACATGTCTGTGGAACTTGTTCAGTTTATGTATCAGTTGTTGAATCTTATGTCAATACAAATATTTACACATGTTAAGTTTGCTGAAAATAAACGCAGTTGACAGTGAGAGGACGTTTCTTTTTTTGCAGAGTTTATAATCGCTGCCAGTGGTGGTTCTACAAAGTATTGACTCAGCGGTGTGAATTCTCACATACATTCGATATCTCTTTATTTCATTTTCAATACATTACAAAAAAAATTAAAAACATGTTTTTTGACTTTGTCATTAGGGGGTATTGTGTGAAGATGGGTGAGAAAAAAGTATATTTAATCATTTTGAATTCAGGCTGTAACAACAAAATTAATGAATACTTCCTCAAGGCACTGTAGGCCCTGTCCAGAAGAAACCCTAACCCATCCTCCCTAGGCGGCAATTGGGTAGATCTGAAACAACTTGATAGGTGTAAGCAATAGGGCGAATGCACTTTAAATTAAATCTCAGCCCTGTTAAAAGTACACTCAAGAAAATATTTTATTGATCATAGTGATTGAGTATTATTAAAACAGGTTAATATGCCCCACAAACATTAGGCAACTACAGATGTAGGATGTTAATTTGAGCCAGTTTGCTACAGCAGGAAAATAATCCTGCAGCTACAGGTAGTGAGAATTATTATGTGGATTATAATTACTGGATATTTTTTGTAGGGGTTAATACATTTTACATTAGGGTAAATCAAGTCTGATATTTTTTAGTTAAAATTACAAACTTCAGAAGCCTTTTTAAACCTTGAGTACACAAGTTTGCATTTCCTTCTGTGGAGGAAAATTCTCATCAACCAAAGAGGGATCAAATTAAGATCCATCTGTATACAGAAAGCACTTTAATTGCTGAAATAAGTCAATTAAATCAATGATGAGCGAATAGTCCGATTAACTGATACCTGACATGGACATGGTGGTGTAGAGATCGGAGTACTGTGAACTAAGAGGTTGTGAGTTCAAATCCCAGGTGAGTACATGTTTAATAATAATTAATGTATGATTGAACATGCACAATGTAATCATGTATGCCAAATATGTAAGTTAAAAGCACTGTGTGTGAATATCCTTACCAATTGTCACACCCTGACCTTAGAGCCTTTTTATTTCTCTATTTGGTTAGGTCAGGGTGTGATTTGGGTGGGCATTCTAGGTTGTCTATTTCTTTGTTGGCCGGGTATGGTTCCCAATCAGAGGCAGCTGTCTATCATTGTCTCTGATTGGGGATCATACTTAGGCAGCCCTTTTTCCCACCTTCAGGTGTGGGATCTTGTCTTTGTATAGTTGCTGTTTAGCGTGTTGTGGAAAATTGCAAGATTATGTTATAATGTTTGTATTGCATTGTAATGGTTGTTTTATTTGACAGAATAGAGTATTGTGTATGTGTTCCACTGAGGATGGGCCTCTATGAGATAGCACTGACAGAGATTTACGATGTCTTTGGGTGATAAAACCTAAAGAGCATTCCAGATTGGATGAGGTAATGGTTTTGTACTATGAAGTACCAGGAACGAGATTAGAACCTCGTCTGAGGGACCAAACTCAACGATAATTAATAGTGAATGTTATCTGGCTAAGGGATACTCCTTTCTCAAGAAAAAGTATTTCATTGTGAACAGTTCCTAAGATTTGTGATTCGTCATGTAAGTTGAGAGGGGTGTATCTTGGCTATAAAAGATAAAAGATGCGCTATGGCAAAGCTCATATTATTAAAGATATAATTTAAGTATAACTCTGACTGGTGTGTAGTTTGTAACTCTTCTCATTTGGTAAAGCAGAAAAATGCCACTACAAGCGCTACAGAGCTTTACGTTCGTTTAGTTTTTTTGGCGTCATTTGATAATAAAGTAAAATGTATGCCTACAACGCTGCACCGTGGTCTTCTAACGACGAACGTAACACCAACAGAAAAAAGCCATCAATGGTTGACTAATCAGGGCAACAGTGATGTGTATAGATGTTTTGGGCAGACACATACATGTTCATGAAACGTGTCTAGAACATTAATATCTTACGTTCTAAGAACATGGCAACCATGTTCTGTGGATGTTGATGGAATATTCTCTTAACCCTCAGAAAACTGGACATGAATGTTCATGAAACGTTCCCATTAAACATGTCTATAACAATATCTTAAGTTCTGAGAACATGGTAACCACGTTCTGGGTGAGTTCTATTTGACATTAAGGGAATGATCTCTTGGAAACATTCCTTGCACGGGAACATTCCTATGAAAATGTTAGTTAAGGACTTAATGAGACTCTTAAGGGAACATTCTCCAGTGTTTGTTGTTAGCTGGGCTTGCAGTAACTGTGTCCACAGGGGATAGCCACTTGATTTCCTAGCACATCTAGACACACTGGACAGAGAAATTGATCCTGGTAGAGGAGTTCCTCTACCTGTGCCATTTCAGAGAGTACAGGAGAAACAGCCAGAGAGAGAGAGAAAGAGAACCGTATTGATTTCTTTTGATAGGGAAAATTGAGGAATTATATTGTACTTCCTGGTTCAACCAGCAGTTACAGGAGGTGTGGTTACTGTGTAACATAGAAAAAGGAACTTCCGGCCCTGTTCGTGTGTGCGTGAGAGACAGTATGACATTTGTTCATGTCTATTTCGCAACAGACTGGACTTTTGCGCACTGCTGTGCTGTTGCCACTGAGGTTACTTGTGATACTTTTGATAAAAACACAAATGTCAGTGCTATTGATATTGCCCTTAATATGACCATTTCAAATCAACATAATGGGGATGTGATGACAGTCAGATTAGAGAATGGGGGAACAGGATACACTTTTCTTTTAATTTCACAAGAAGGTATTTGCAGAATTTGCATTGAAAATATTGTACTTTGTTTTGCCAGCAAAATACAAATTATATCAACTCTACAGTAACTAAACTACACTTTAACTCTTCGGTAATAAACAAATACAAACTGGGGTGAGCGACATCTGAGACTATCAATTATTAACTTCACCATGAAACAAATTTTCACACATGCTAATGCCTTTCTCTCAGCTGTTATTTCGCTTTCATTCCATCTGGCACAATTTAACGAAGACTCCGAAACACATAAACTCAAAGCCAAGATAGAGGGGCTGAGTGAATGTGGTTTGGACTCTATGGAGCAGGGTCATTGTGTCAGAGACGCTGTAGAAACACAGACTTCCTGCCCTGTGATCCAGGTACACTCCTATCCTAGAGGAGGCTGAAGTGGGTATTCTAGTGGCCACGTTATTGTGCCAGATGGTACAACCTTTTCTGGAACAGAACAAACTCCAGGACTTGTCATTGCGTCCAAAGTGGGAGTTGTTGCCCTCTCCTCTCCTGGTCATCTCTTTGTACGCCACAGCCATATTGATGCCACTCCCGCTCCACTCGGCTTCCCAGTAGCAGCGCCCTGACAGGGCCTCAGTACACAGCACCTGGCTCCAGTGATCAAACCTCTCTGGGTGCTCCAGGCAGGAGTGGTCCCTGGCCCTCACTGTCACCACCTTGTTCTCCTCAGACACACTCAGGTCCCTGTGGGCTGTCCGGGGGTCCAGTGTGAGCTGACAGGAATCTACGAGGAAAGAAGATGAAGGGTATGAAAGGAGGAGTCAGTGTACTAAACTATAAGAAAATAATGGTAACAAGAAGATGAATGGAATCCATAGAGCACCGCCACGATGCAGATTTAGCCCTGAGCTAAGAGCAGATGCAGCGCTCTGGCTATTAATGGAGTTGAAACTGACTTACAGTATAAGAACTCTGGTCTGATCCGGGGCTCTGAACACTGCAGGAGTTTCACTGTACCCGCTACAGAGGAATACGAATTAGACATTGAAGAGTAGTAATGTTCCATAGAAGAAAAAAAAAGTACTTTTAAAACAGCTTTAATGCAATATAGAGTGAATTACAGTAAAGTGTCCAGTCTCACCTGCCCTGGATATTTTGGGCCATTCCCCTTTGAACAGGTCCTCCAATCTCTTCTGGAGTGCTGATACCGAGGCTCGAACTTGACCAAAATCCACCAGAGGAACCACTGTGATTCTGGGTGTGTCTGTGAGTTCAGTCGATTTAGAGATTGACTGGCAGTTCTAGAATCCAGGAGAGAGGAAGACAAAGTGTGGGACAGATTACAAGATACAAATAAATAAAAACACTGGACACCTTAATTATACCGAAGCCAGAGCAGCAGTGATGCTACCTGTAGAAAATAGATATGATCCTCTGTGTGTGAAAGCTGCTCCAGCTCACAGTCTTTCTTCCTCAGCTCAGCCACCTCCAGCTCCAGTCTCAGTATGAGCCCTTCAGTCTGACTCACTGCAGTCTTCTCCTGGGCCCTGATCAGCTCTCTCACCTCACAGCACCTTCTCTCTATGGAGCAGATCAGCTCAGTAAAGATCTTCTGGCTGTCCTCCACTGCTGTCTGTGCAGAGTGCTAGTGGGAGACAGAGTGTGGTCAAGATATAACATTTAGCCAAGTATGAACAAACTCCCAAAACCTCCCCCATCCACTAAAATATTAGCTTATTAATACTTGAAAGTCGCTTCGGACTTGGCCATGGCTGCCATTGCTCTACGGATCTCCACAGTGCATCACCTTTAGTGACTGCAGAGCCTGTCTCAGATCCAGCAGTTCGTTTTCTTTGGCTTGCATTCTCAGTTTGGATTTCTTCCTTGTCTTCCCCAGCTGCCTCTGCAGGGACAAGAACATGCCCACAAGCCTACCTTAGTAAATATTTGGGGCTCATATAAGCAGGGTATTGATCTTATGGTGAGTCGTTCGCTTTGTCAAATTGAATATTTAGCTGGTGAAAGCTGTGAGGTTATTAAGTCTCCATAACACTCAACATACATTATTTTTTACATTCTACATTCCTCAAATGAAAAAAAGCATACTCGAAATGGACACATTGAGTCATAAAATGACCTACACATTCTATAACCCGTAACAGCTAGGCTATGGATGAAGGGAAAATATAGACTTCCCTTAAGAGAATCATGTTACACATTGGCACATCATTTCAGTTATATAGTCAAAAGAGATGAGGTTTTGCATGTGGAAACAGTGTATGGTGCCACATTCAAAGCAACTGACAACCGATGACAGGCACCTGACACGCCTTTTCCAGGATAGGATACCTTCCTCAGATCCCTGGTTACATATAGGCAGGTGTCCGATAGAGTTAACATTTGAATATGGGAAAGGAAGTTCTATTGATAGAAATGTACCTCTAACCTTTAGATTTTATGGCCTCAACTCTGATCATTATCAGGGAAATGTTCACATTGTTCAAATGATATCCATCACTCCCAGTATAGAAGGAACCAAACATACCGCTTCCTTATAGTTAGTCATAGGAATGGGCATAAGTATTCTTAATGCACATAGCATACTTTCAGAAATGTACATATTCTGTCATGGTTAAACAACTGAGGTTGAAGGACAAGAGATTGTTTTTCAGTCCTTACCCGTTTCTTGGTGCTTTCTGCTGCAGCTGAGACGGTAGCATGGCTCCTGTGTTCATCCATCACACACAGCAGACAGACACACTGCTGATCAGTACGACAATAGATCTCCAGTAGTCTATCGTGATGAGAGCAGATCCGCCCCTGCAGTGGCATGGTGGCTTCAACCAGGGTATGCTTCTTAAGGGCAGGAGATTTGTTGTGAGTGTGGAGGTGAGCTGCACAGTAAGAGGCCAGACACACCAAGCAGGATCTGGTGGCTTTGATCTGACCACCGAGGCAGATATCACACGCCACATCTCCAGCATACCGGCAGCGTTGACCAGAGGGTGCAGCTTGGAGTTCTCCTGTATTCAGTTTCTCCACCATCTCAGCCAAAATAGTGTTTCTCTTCAGAATTGGTCTTGGAGTGAAGGTCTGTCTGCATTGAGGACAGCTGAAGCTGTAAGAGGAGTCATCTTCACCCCAGCAGGCCCTGATACAGCCCATACAGTAGCGGTGTCCACAGGGAAGAGCTACTGGCTCCTTCAGTATCTCCAGACAAATTGAGCAGCACAATTGCTCTCTATCCAGAGGACTTGTTTGTGCCATTCTCTATCACAGAGACAGGGGGAGATTGTATAAGCGTCTCTGGAGCCGCCTGTGGCATCCCTTTTATAAACCTACATACTGTATACAAAGCAGCAACCCACAACCACACCTCCCACAGCGGTTTGGGGTGTGTGTGTGTGTGTGTGTGTGCGCACATTTGAGTGTGTGTGTGCACATTTGAGAGAGATCGAGAGAGCGAGAGATTGAGAACACCTAAATGTTAGTTTATTTTATTCAATTAACAAGGACAAAGACAGATATACATAGGCTATAATTCAGGGATCATCAACTACATTCAGCCGCAGACTGTAGACTGCAAGAAGCCCAAACAGATAACATTTGACTCAAACATAATAATTTTAAACTTAGCTTACATGTGTATACAATCACATTACTCGCTCTGTTATATGTGGAAATCATTTTGGAACAGATTTCCAAAATTAAAAAACAGTTGAAGTTGATTTGCTGGTGTTTTTAAGTGCTTTATGTCAAATCATTTAAATTTGGTGTGGGGGGGGGGGTTGGTGTGGGGGGGGGGGGTTTGCTCAGAAAACTTGGGGAGGCCAAATAAAACTTGACCCGTGGGCCCCCAGTTGACAAATCCTGCTATAATTTATCACATTGCTTTTACTGAACACTGGATTGTATGTTCCCATAACACTGATGTGGTATGCACAGTCTCAACAGGCACAGCGGAATAAAAAACATGTCATGTTCAGTAACAGCAGGAAGTAGTGAGGACGATGCAGCAAATGGATGTCTCCCTCTATGACAAAGTGGACATTCTCATCCACAAGAGCAGACTGTTACAGCAGTACAAAGCAATGGGCCAGATTAAGAAGAATACATTTTCCTAACAACGTTTTGTTTTTATTCAAAGATGTTGTTTTTGGAGACGCCATAGCCTACAGAGAACAGGTTATAACAAACACATAAGTGTCAAACAGTAAGTGTTCATTACACAGTGACTTTGAATTCAGTTACCTTATGCATATATTATTTCAACATACCGTACTCCTGACATGTAGCTTGGCAGAATATGAAAATATTTTTAAAAAGTGTAAAAACAGGAATGTAAAATTAGCAAAAAACCTACACTAACAGAGTATATCTTTACATTAATTCAAACACAATTTGTTTTACATCATGTCTTGAAAACATTTGGAGCAGTGTACCAATCCTCTAAAAAATTACTTACGGGTTTGATTGAATTACTTGTATCCCTTCGTAACTCATCTTAAACAAACTAGGAAGGTGTGGGTTGTTCTGTAAAATCTACCTACAGTTTTCCATAATGTAAAAAGTCATGCTTATTAAAAGACCATTGAAAGTTGTAAGACTTTACATGATCTATAGTAATGTCAACATTCTCAGCAGATCCATCCTGTCTTTGGAATACTGCATTTATGTGTCAGATAATCAGAGCTCAAACCTAGAAAACATCTGGTCCATCTGATCATAGTTCTTGGGTCTATAAAATCCTCATTGTGTAAGGGCTTTTCCTTTTGCATGAAATAAGAAATAATTTAGTGTCCATGTGTGGAGGTGACTAATGGCTGAACATTGATATATAAATGACACAAAATACAGTTTCTTTGTTTCTCCCTCTTTCTTCACCTCTTCATTTCTACTCCTCAACTTCTTTCCATCCTACTCAAAATCACCTACCTCTTCTCGTTCTTCCCCTCTATACCTTTTGCTCACACAGTAATAAAAACCAGTCGGGCAGAGTAGATCAGGTCTGCCAGGTAGAGCACAAAGTTGACTGCAGTGAGCACAGCCACAGCCATCTGCTTGTCCCATGCACACAGCCCTTGACTGTTACCACAGAAAGTGGGCCTGGAGGAAGTGCCCCCGTGCTTCCTGTCAAATGTAAAAATGGGCCAGACGATGGTAGCGGAGAGGTACATGATGACAGCGAGTAGGGCGTAGGCAGACAGGAAGCGGGCGAAGGGGAAAGGCAGGCAGCCGGTGCACTCGCAGATACACAGCACAATGATGGCCGCCGACAGGATGAAACAGATGCAGTAGACGGCCAGGCACCACCTCAGTGCATCGTGAGAGTTGTAGGACACCGGGTCGCTGATGAAGACAAAGATGACGCAGGCCACGAAGGTTTCACACACTTTTAGCAGACCCGGGGCAGTGGCCATGTAACCTGCTACCTCACCTGGCCGGGCTTTGCTGATGCTCACCTCACTCATGTAAGCGATGGTGGCCAGGCAGGAGAAGACGGTGGCCACGATGCGGTAGTTATGAGTCTCGTTGCGGGAGGTCTGGCCCTTGAGGAAATAGAGGGGGAAGATGATTGAGGCGGAGAGGCAGAGCAGGGAGGCATAGCAGGCGAAGGTGATGGGGAAGTTTTTCCAGGAGACGGGGGCACGGGTCTGCAGGCCAAACAGCTCTACCAGCAACACCAGCAGGGTCCCAGCGAAACTGAAGGCCCAGCAGAACACACACCAGTCCCCTGTACCGTGCTTGAGGTCGGCCCCATGGATGGCCACAGCAAAAGCCACACAGGAGAAGACCAGAGCACACAAACGCACCCAGAACAGGGGGTTGGAGTGCACCACCACTATCGACATGATGGGATATGGATGATGCTTGACAACTAGGACGGGTTAGACTGAAGTGAAGGGCTGAATTGGCCGGAGATGTAGGTGTTTCTGTGAAATACCCTAGGCCTACAGTTCTTGGTGCATCTGTGGCAGAAGGATCTATAAGGAGACACAGAAGAGAGCAGCTGTCAGTAACAAAGAACAAATTGACAGCATGCATTCATATAAAAGAAATCTCATAGCAAGTATTGATTCCATTATGATTTTCAATGTACATTCTTGATGACATATCATATTTGGACTCATGAGGGCAACAGTAGCAATGTGTCATTATCTCCATCTCAACATGTAAGTAAAAAAAAAAAATCATATGTTGATACCTTGTACAAGGAGAATCAAAAGTATAGGTTCTCTTCAGTTTTATACTCTGAGTGCTTTATCAGCTGAGGGATTCCTGTTCTGTGAGTCAGTGAGTTCATGTCACTGGACATTCCTTCACCCCCCCTTTCAGACAGACGTGGTGCTGAGACCTCTACCCAACCTCTCAGCCAATCTGTCACCAGCCTCTGCGGAAGGGCCTCATCCACTAACAGTCCCAATATCCAGAGACACTCAGGGCTGCTCACTCACACTATCCCCCACAAGTGATAGTGAGTCCATGTTCCCAGTTTACATACTGTTGAAGGACTCAGAGACACATGTTTACATTAATAAAATAAGTTGTTCAAACAGCAGGGGACAGAGAGTGGGAGGGGAGATATGGAGAGAGAAAGAGGAAACAGACAGATGAATTAAGATTTGAAAAATGGACAAACTCAAAGTGAGAGTGACCATAGGAGTCAGTCAGAAAAGGCTAGCTGAAGTAAAAGGAGGAAAAAAATTAAGAAAAAAAAGGGGGGGGAAAGCCCTGTGCCTTAACCTCAGAAGGACACATATTAAACACATGAGGAATAGCAGAGCAGTGAGTCACCTCCCTCCCTCTCTGCCCCTCCCTCATTCTCCCTTTCTCTTCCCTGTAAGATTTTCCAACTCGTTGAGTTATCCCAGATGTGCAGACTGCTGCCGAACTGCAAACTGAGTTAAAGGTGCCAAGTCTCTTCTACCTCTCTCACACACACACACACTAGAAAAACCATACGGAAGGCAGAAATGGAAAATCCATCCCCTCCCTGCCATTACTTGAATGTTAGGAAACTTGGTAAAAGACCATAAAGTCCCTGAATGGAAAGCCACCTTATAAGGGGTGGCATGGAAAAGACTACATTATCATCCAAACAGAGGGACTTCCCTTTAGAGATACACTCACAGTCCCACACTCAGTCTGGACAGGAGAGAAAACAGGATATTACAGTCAAATTAACTCCCTCCCACACACACACACTTGAGGGTGAGGAGGCTCAGTGTTTGTTTGCAGCCAGGGTCACGAGCATTGTTATGACAACATGGTTAACTCGATTTCACCCATAATTCAGTTAAAGAGCTATGGGCTCCCAGGCTGGAGATGTTCACATGTTGTTTCATCATGCTCCATAGTTCAGCTGCAATAATAAGGGGAACTATTTGCTTCCACGTGTTCTGATCAATAGTAGACTATATTCACACAAAATACACTAATATATGTATGTATATGTAAAGTTGAAGTCGGCAGTTTACATACACCTTAGCCAAATACATTTAAACTCAGTTTCACAATCCCTGACATTTAATCCTAGTAAATATTCCCTGTTTTAGGTCAGTTAGGATCACCACTATTTTAAGAAATGTGAAATGTCCGAATTAGTAGAGAGAATGATTTATTTCAGCTTTTATTTATTTCATCACATTCTCAGTGGGTCAGAAGTTTACATACACTCAATTGGTATTTAGTAGCATTGCCTTTACATTTTTTAACTTGGGTCAAACGTTACGGGTAGCCTTCCACATGCTTCCCACAATAAGTTGGGTGAATTTTGGCCCATTCCTCCTGACAAAGCTGGTGTAACTGAGTCAGGTTTGTAGGCCTCCTTGCTCGCACACGCTTTTTCAGTTCTGCCCAAAAATGTTCTATAGGATTGAGGTCAGGGCTTTGTGATGGCCACTCCAATACCTTGACTTTGTTGTCCTTAAGCCATTTTGCCACAACTTTGGAAGTATGCTTGGGGTCATTGTCCATTTGGAAGACCCATTTGCGACCAATCTTTAACGTCCTGACTGATGTCTTGAGATGTTGCTTCAATATATCCACATCATTTTCCTGCCTCATGATGCCATCTATTTTGTGAAGTGCACCAGTCCCTCCTGCAGCAAAGCACCCCCACAACATGAGGCTCCCACCCTCGTGCTTCACAGTTGGGATGGTGTTCTTCGGCTTGCAAGCCTCCCCCTTTTTCCTCCAAACATAACAATGGTCATTATGGCCAAACAGTTCTATTTCTGTTTCATCAGACCAGAGGACATTTCTCCAAAAAGTACGATCTTTGTCCCCATGTGCAGTTACAAACCGTAGTCTGGCTTTTTTATGGCGGTTTTCGAGCAGTGGCTTTTTCCGTGCTGAGCAACCCTTCAGATTATGACATGAAGGTCAGTCCATGCGGAAAATTCCAATTCCAAGAACTTTGAAAGTTTCTTCATTTGCAGTTGCAAAAACCATCAAGCGCTATGATGAAACTGGCTCTCACGAGGACCACCACAGGAAAGGAAGACCCAGAGTTACCTCTGCTGCAGAGGTAAAGTTATTTAGAGTTATCAGCCTCAGAAATTGCAGCCCAAATACATGCTTCACAGAGTTCAAGTAACATACACATCTCAACATCAACTGTTCAGAGGAGACTGTGTGAAATCAGGCCTTCATTGTCAAATTGCTGCAAAGAAACAACTACTAAATGACACCAATAAGAAGAAGAGACTTGCTTGGGACAAGAAATATGAGCAATGGACATTAGACCGGTGGAAATCCGTCCTTTGGTCTGATGAGTTAAAATTTGAGATTTTTGGTGTAGTTCCCACCATGAAGCATGGAGGAAGAGATGTGATGGTGCTTTTATAGTGACACCGTCAGTGATTTATTTAGAATTCAAGGCACACTTAAACAGCATGGCTACCACAGCATTCTGTGGTGATACGCCATCTCATCTGGTTTGTGCTTAGTGGGACTAACATTTGTTTTTCCAACAGGACAATGACCCAACACACCTCCAGGCTGTGTAAGGGCTATTTGAGCAATAAGGAGAGTGATGTAGTGGGGCATCATATTACCTGGCCTCCACAATCACCCGACCTCAACCCAATTGAGATGGTTTGGGATCAGTTGGACCCCAGAGTGAAGGAAAAGCAGCCAACAAGTGCTCAGAACAGGTGTATAAAATCGAGCTCACAGCCATGCAATCTCCATAGACAAACATTGGCAGTAGAATGGCCTTACTGAAGAGCTCAGTGACTTTCAACGTGGCATCCTCATAGGATGCCACCTTTCCAACAAGTCAGTTAGTCAAATTTCTGCTCTGCTAGACCTGCTCCAGTCAACGAAGTGTTATTGTGAAGTGGAAACTTCGAGGAGCCACAACGGCTCAGCCGCGAAGTGATCGGCCACACAAGCTCACAGAACAGAACTGCTGAAGCGCGTAGCGCATAAAAATTGTCTGTCCTCGATTGCAACACTCACTAGTTCCAAACTTCCTCCGGAAGCAACGTCACCACAAGAAATTCGAGAGCGTCATGAAATGGGTTTCCATGGCCAAGCAGCAGCACACAAACTTAACATATTCATGCGCAATGACAAGTGTTGGCTGGAGTGGTGTAAAGCTCTCCACCATTGGACTCTGGAGCAGTGGAAATGTGTTCTCTGGAGTGATGAATCACACATGTTCTGGATGAATCTGGGTTCGGCGGATGCAAGGAAAACGCTACGTGCCCCAATGCATAGTGCCAACTGTAAATTTTGGAGGAGGAATAATGCTCTGGGGCTGTTTTTCCATGGTTCGAGCTAGGCCCCTTAGTTCCAGTGAAGGGAAATCTTAACGCTACAGCATACAATGACATTCTAGACAATTCTGTGCTTCCAATTTTATGGCAACAGTTTGGGGAAGGCCCTTTCCTGTTTCAGCATGAAAATGCCCCCCCGTGCACAAAGCGAGGTCCATACAGAAATGTTTGTTGAGATCGGTTTGGAAGAACTTGACTGGCCTGCACAGAGCCCTGACCTCAACCCCATCGAACACCTTTGGGATGTATTGGAACACCGAGTGCGAGCCAGGCCTAATCGCCCAACATCAGTGCTCGACCTCACTAATGCTCATGGCTGAATGGAAGCAAGTCCCCACAGCAATGTTCCAACATCTAGTGGAAAACGTCCCAGAAGAGTGGAGGCTCTTATAGCAGCAAAGGGGGACCAACTCCATATTAATGCCCATGATTTTGGAATGAGATGTTCGACGAGCATGTGTCTACATACTTTTGGTCATGTAGTGTATATCAGAGGCCTCATATTCAAAAGAGTCAGCTATAATCGGTTTACAGCTTCCCCGTTATTCTAGCAGCTGTTGCCTACCGTTATTCTCCCGTTATTCTGGTTGGCCATTGACAACCACAGTCCGAGGTGATACGAGAAGTGCAAATTGTGCCGCGCACTGGAGTTTCTCAGTGTTACAAAAAAACGAGTGTATCCACCATCAAGTCATTCATAGAAAGCAAAAACATTTCAATGTCAAACAAGTTTTACAACAACGCAGCAGTTATTTTCTTGACTATCCTATCTTGTGTCCTAAATACTGCTAATAATAAGCAATTTACTTGATACCGTGCAAAAGTGATGTTTTATTTCCAGCGCTCACGGTGAAAATTATTATTTTCAATAGACTGTGTTAAAACTATAGAAAAGCATGCAGGTAGGCCAAGTTTCAACTGTTTGTAGAACATGCTGTAGACAACATGTATAAAAACTACGCTAACCCTCGGATAGACCAGTATTCTATTACACAATCTCAAATATAACTCTGAAACAAAAAGGTATTACCTTTTCGTTAGTTTTGGGACTGCAAAATCCTTCGTTCTCTCTCAGGATCTCTAATCGAATAGGAATTTACACTGGTAGCCTTCCTAGTCCTGAATTTAACACAGCCGTAGTCAGAAAAAACCCTCCCCCCAGCTTCCCGCCCATTGCAACCAAATTAGGTATGAAATGTCTCAAGAGTTATTTCCACATATTTCTTTCTACTGCGCGTCATCCCAATCCACCCTCATCCATTTAGATGAATAATCTTTGTATTAACAACCTGGTATAAATTAATTAAATAATGTCAATGAAATTATTGCAGTTTAATTAATTTCATTGATTGTCATTTGGTTATTATTGTTTAATTTGGCGTGATGGTTCCAATTTAAAGCAGCAACGTCCTACTATGGGATAAGATAGAGTGGTGAGGGCTACAGAATGATGTCATCATTGGCTAGGCTACCAAGATAATAAATTATTTTGCATGTACTACTATTCTTTTTTTGTTGCTCACACTATTTGTATTATGTTGCTAAGAAACAGAGTCAGTTCCCCTGGAAACCACTATTTATTTACTTATAATGTGATTTAAGTGACTCAGAAACATCCGTTTCCGGACCTGGGTCAAAGATTGAAGGCATACGAAGTTGCACAAAGCTGCACCAAAAGTGTTGCGCTCCAGCGCGACAAGCAGTCAAACACACACACACACACACACACACACACACACACACACACACACACACACACACACACACACACACACACACACACACACACACACACACACACACACACACACACACACACACAAATAAAAGAATGTCCTTTTTACTCAATACATTTTCCCTGACACCCAAAAGTACTCGTTACATTTTGACAGGAAAATGGTTCAATTCACACACTTATCAAGAGGACCTTCCTGGTCATTCCTACTGCCTCTGATCTGGTAGACTCACTAAACACAAACGCTAGATTTGTACATTTGGTCTGAGTGTTGGAGTGTGCCCCTGGCTATCCATCAATAAAAAAATACAAAAAGGAATTTGAAATTATTCATACTTTTACTTATACTTTTGATTCTTAAGTATATTTTATAAATTCCATTTACTTTTGATACTTAAGTATATTTTAAACCAAATACTTTTAGATTTTTACTCAAGTAGTATTTTACTGGTTGACTTTCACTTTTACTTTAGTCATTTTCTAGGATAGGGGGCAGCATTTTCACTTTTGGATAAATAGCGTGCCCAATTTCAACTTCCTTCTACTCATCCCCAGAATATAAGATATGCATATTATTAGTAGATTTGGATAGAAAACACTCTGAAGTCTCTAAAACTGTTTGAATCATGTCTGTAAGTATAACAGAACTTATGTAGCAGGCAAAACCCAGAGGACTAACCATACATTTTTTTTTTTTAGGTCACTGTCTGTTCAATGAAGTTTCATTGGAATACTGGATTTCTAATCACCCTGTTTTCAGTTCCTACCGCTTCCACTGGATGTCACCAGTCTTTGGAAATAGGTTGAGGTTATTCCTTTGTGCAATGAAGAAGTAAGGCCACCTGGAAACAGTGTAATGTCATGTGTACTGTTTGAGAGTTGCACAAGACTAGAAACGTAGCGTTAGTTTGTTGATCTCCTGTATTGAAAACAGATAGACCCGTCTAAAATTTGATCGATTATTAACGTTTACAAATACCTTAAGTTGTATTACAAAAGTAGTTTGAAATGTTTTGGCAAAGTTTAGAGGTAATTTTTGAGATATTTTGTAGTGACGTTGCGCAAATTGGAAACTGTTTTTTCTGGATCAAACGCGCCAAATAAATGGACAATTTGGATATATATGGACGGAATTAATCGAACAAAAGGACCATTTGTGATGTTTATGGGACATATTGGAGTGCCAACAAAAGAATCTCGTCAAAGGTAAGGCATGATTTATATTTTATTTCTGCGTTTTGTGTCGAGCCTTGCAGTGTTGAAATATGCTACTCTCTTTGTTTACTGTTGTGCTATCATCAGATAATAGCATCTTATGCTTTCGCCGAAAAGCCTTTTTGAAATCTGACATGTTGGCTGGATTCATAACGAGTGTAGCTTTAATTTGGTGTCTTACATGTGTGATTTAATGAAAGTTTGATTTTGGCGCTCTACATTTCCCCTGGCTATTGGCCAAGTGGGATGCTACCGTCCCACATATCCCAGAGAGGTTCTATTAAGGTATCTTTACTTTGACTCAAGTATGACAATTGAGCACTTTTTCCACCACTGTTCAGTTGTGCAACTGACTAGGTATCCTTCCCCTTCCCCTCATTCTCATTTTTTCTCTCTCGCGCTCACACACACACGCAAACAGGCACCACTGTGTGTGTGTGTGTGTGTGTGTGTGTGTGTGTGTGTGTGTGTGTGTGTGTGTGTGTGTAACTACGGACATGTAGCCTAACATTCTGAATATTCAAAGGGAAAGTGTTTAGCCTACCCTGCATTCATGTCCTTGATCCCACAAGAACACCTGATAGTAGCGTTTTTATTTATTTTTTATTTAACCTTCATTTAACTAGGCAAGTCAGTTAAAGAACAAATTCTTATTTACAATGACGGCCTACCAAAAGGCAAAAGGCCTCCTGCGGGGACGGAAGCTGGGATGAAAATATATATATATAGGACAAAACACACACCACGACAAGAGAGACAACACAACACTACATTAAGAGACACCTAAGACAACAACATAGCAAAGCAGCAAGACATGACAACACAGCATGGTAGCAACACAACATGACAACAACATGGTAGCAACACAACATGGTAGCAGCACAAAACATGGTACAAACATTATTGGGTACAGACAACAGCACAAAGGGCAAGAAGGTAGAGACAACAATACATCACGCATAGCAGCCACAACTGTCAGTAAAAGTGTCCATGATTGAGTCTTTGCATGAAGAGATTGAGATAAAACTGTCCAGTTTGAGTGTTGTTGCAGCTCGTTCCAATCGCTAGCTGCAGCGATCTGAAAAGACGAGCGATCCAGGGATGTGTGTGCTTTGAGGACCATTAACAGAATGTGACTGGCAGAATGGGTGTTGTACGTGGAGGATGAGGGCTGCAGTAGACATCTCAGATAGGGGGGAGTGAGGCCTAAGAGGGTTTATAAATAAGCATCAACCAGTGGGTCTTGCAACAGGTATGCAGAGATGATCAGTTTACAGAGGAGTGTAGAGTGCAGTGATGTGTCCTGTAAGGAACATTGGTGGCAAATCTGATGGTCGAAGGGTAAATAACATCTAGCCGCTCGAGAGCAGCCACCTGACGATCTATAAATGATGTCTCCATAATCTAGCATGGGTAGGATGGTCATCTGAATCAGGGTTAGTTTGGCAGCTGGAGTGAAAGAGTAGCGATTACGATAGAGGAAACCAAGTCTAGATTTATCTTTAGCCTGCAGCTTTGATATGTGCTGAGAGAAGGGCCGTGTACCGTCTAGCCATACTCCCAAGTACTTGTATGAGGTGACTACCTCAAGCTCTAAACCCTCAGAGGTCTTAATCACACCTGTGGGAAGTGGGGCATTCTTCTTACCAAACCACATGACTTTTGTTTTGGAGGTGTTCAGAACAAGATTAAGGGTAGACAAAGCTTGTTGGACACTAAGAAAGCTTTGTTGTAGAGCATTTAACACAAGATCCGGGCAGGGGCCAGCTGAGTATAAGACTGTATCATCTGCATATAAATGGATGAGAGAGCTTCCTACTGCCAGAGCTATGTTGTTGATGTAAATTGAGTAGAGCGTGGGGCCTAGAATCGAACCCTGGGTACTCCCTTGGTGACAGGCAGTGGCTGAGACAGCAGATGTTCTGACTTCATATACTGCACTCTTTGAGAGAGGTAGTTAGCAAACCAGGCCAAAGACCCTTCAGACACACCAATACTCCTTAGCAAACCCACAAGAATGGAATGGTCTACCGTATCAAAAGCTTTGGCCAAGTCAATAAAAATAGCAGCACAACATTGCTTAGAATCCAGGGCAATGGTGACATCTTTGAGGACCTTTAAGGTTACAGTGACACATCCATAACCTGAGTGGAAACCAGATTGCATACCAGAGAGAATCCTATAGACATCAAGAAAGCCAATCAGTTGATTATTGCCAAGGTTTTCCAACACTTTTGATAAACAGAGCAAAATAGAAGTATGCCTATAATAGTTAGGATCAGCTTCATCTCCCCCTTTAAATAAAGGATGAACCGTGGCTGCCTTCCAAGCAATGGGAACCACCCCAGAAAGGGTAGACAGGTTAAAAAGGTCGGGGATAGGCTTGGCGATGATAGGGGCAGCAATGTTAAAGAAGAAAGGGTCTCAACCATCTGCCCCAGATGTTTTTTTGGGGTCAAGTTTCAGGAGCTCCTTTAGCACCTCTGACTCAGTGACCGCCTGCAGGGAGAAACATTGTAGCGGGGCAGGGGAAAAAGAGGGAGAAGTGTCGGGGATAGTCGCAGTAGAAGGGGTGGGAGATCAGGAAATATTGGATGGGCAAGGAGGCATGGCTGAGTCAAATAGGAATCCTGACTTAATGAAGTGGTGATTAAACAGCTCAGCCATGTGCTTCTTGTCAGTAACATCCGCATCATCAACATTAAGGGACATGGGCTGCTGTGAGGAGGAGGGTTTTTTCTCCAGGTCTTTAACCGTTTTCCAGAACTTCTTGGGGTTGGACCCAAAGAGAGAGAACTGCTCCTTAAACTAACTAACTTTGGCCTTCTGGATGGTCTGAGTGCACTTATTTCTCATTTGCCTGAACGAGAGCCAGTCTCGTATGCGTGTGCCGAGCCTTTCGCCAAATGCAATTCTTAAGGTGGAATAAATCTGCAAGATAACGGTCGAACCAGGGGCTGAACCTGTTTTTAATTCTCATTTTATTTATGGGGGCGTGTTTTTGACCAATACCACTGAAAATATCAAAAAATAAGGTCCAAGCGTCTTCGACATAGGGGATCAAGCTGATTCTATACCATTTTACAGAGACCAGTTCATGAAGGAAGGCTTGCTCATGAAAGTTTTTTAGCAAGCGTTTATGACAAATCAGGACATGTCGTTTCACTGAGCAGCCATTATGAACACAAGCTGTAAAACAGTGATCACTAAGGTAATTACAGAAAACACCAGACTGATAGCTATCAGGATTATTTGTGAGGGTAACATTGAGGACAGTAGCCCTTTCTGAGTGTTTGGAGTCATACCTTGTGGGATTGGTAATAATCTGAAAAAAATGTAGGGAGTCCCATTGCTTTAGGACTTGGTCAGGTGGTTTAAGTATGTCCCAGTTTAGGTCACCTAGCAGGACAAATTTAGATGTAGTATAAGGGTCCAGGAGAGAGCTTAGGGCAGGTAGTGCACAGGCCAGTGCTGATGGAGGACGATAGCAGCCAGTAACAGTCAACAAAGAGCTATTTGAAAGTTTAATGCTTAGAACCAGCAAATCAAATTTTTGGGGGACAGACTTGGTAGAGACAACCGAACACTGAAGATGATCTTTGGTGAAGATTGCCACTCCCCCACCTTTGAAAGATCTGTCTTGCCGAAAAAGGTTATAACAAGAAATGTTAACATCAGTATTCAAAACACTCTTCCTTAACCACGTTTCAGCAATGACCAACACATCTGGATTGAAGCTGTGAACCAACACCTTCATTTGATCCATTTTAGGTAATTAACTTCTAGTGTTTAACGTGCAGAAAACCCAGGCTTTTACGAGAGCAGAAATCAGTGAAGCAGATATAAGAGCACAAGTCAGAATTAGGGCTAGCAACAGTAAATGAGCCGGGGTGTACATGCACATTTCTAGATATCATCAGCAGTAATACAATCAAGGCACTGCAGAGGACAGGGAGAGCTCTGTAGTGCGGATTTATGACATCTGAATGTGCATTAGATGGCAACAAGATCATATTACACAGCAATTTCATCAGGTAACACGAATACAAAGCCGGCGAGAGGTGGTTAGAATAGGATGGGAGGCCAAAAGTCTGTGTAACCAATAGATAGTCAGTGTCCCGAATGTTGGAATAAACATAGTCTGTCCCATGGTTGGGTAAACAAGAAAGTTCATAGTTAACAAAGCAAGCAGGAGTCATGAGGCAAATAGCAAAATAGCAAAATGCACAAGAAAAAAATAAAATATATAATGACTTGGGGCTAGCCATTGTAAGTTCAGAGTCACTCGTTACAACAGTGCGTATGTGCTGGAGGCGAGCGAAAGCTCGGGAGAGATGGGGGGAGTGTGGTGGGGTACCTATACCAGACAGGGGGAGACAAGCCAGGGCAGACAGTGAACAGATCGCCAGGTGGAATCCAAAACAGCAGTGCAGCAGGCAACGGGAGTAGGTGTCACATCCACTTGGGACATTAAAAACTGTCATATCTTATGTTTCACTGAGCCGTGGCTGAACGACGATATTAAGAACATACAGCCTCTGGTAAGACACCGATATTGTCTCTAAAACCGCACTCAATGAGCTGTATACCGTCATAAACAAACAGGAAACGCTCATCCAGAGGCAACAGTCCTAGTGGCCGGGGACTTTAATGCAGGGAAACTTAAATCAGTTTTACCTAATTTCTATCAGCATGTTAAATGTGCAACCAGAAGGGAAAAAATTCTAGACCACCTTTACTCCACACACAGAGACGCGTACAAAGCTCTCTCTCGCCCTCCATTTGGCAAATCTGACCATAATTGTATCCGCCTGATTCATGCTTACAAGCAAAAACTGAAGCAGGAAGCACCAGTGACTCGGTCTATAAAAAAGTGGTCCGATGAAGCAGATGCTAAACTACAGGACTGTTTTGCTAGCACAGACAGGAATATGTTCCGGGATTCTTCAGATGGCATTGAGGAGTACACCGCATCAGTCACTGGCTTTATGAACAAGTGCATCGAGGACGTCATCCCCACAGTGACCGTACGTACATACCCCAAACAATAAGACAGCCTATAGGGAGGTCAGAGACTTGACCGTGTGGTGCAAGGACAACAACCTCTCCCTCAACGTGATCAAGACAAAGGAGATTATTGTGGACTACAGGAAAAGGAGGACCGAGCACACTCCCATTCTCATCGACGGGGCTGTAGTGGAGCAGGTTGAGAGCTTCAAGTTCCTTGGTGTCCTCATCACCAACAAACTAACATGGTCCAAGCACACCAAGACAGTCGTGAAGAGGGTACGACAAAGGTTTTACAGCTGCACCATCGAGAGCATCCTGACGGGTTGCATCACTGCCTGGCTATAGCAACTGCTCAGCCTCCGACCGCAAGGCACTACAGAGGGTAGTGCATACGGCCCAGTATATCACTGCGGCCAAGCTTCCTGTCGTCCAGGACCTCTATAGCAGGTGGTGTCAGAGGAAGGCCCTAGAAATTATCAAAGACTCTATCATAGACTGTTCTCTCTGCTACCGCACGGCAAGCGATACCGGAGCGCCAAGTCTAGGTCCAAGAGGCTTCTAAACAGCTTCTACCCCCAAGCCATAAGACTCCTGAACACATAATCAAATGGCTACTCAGACTATTTGCATCCCCCCCTCTCTTATACGCTGCTGCTTTTCAATGTTTCATATCTATGTATAGTCACTTTAGTAACTCTACCTACATGTACATATTACCTCAATTACTTTAACTAACCAGTGCCCCCGCACATTGACTCTGTACCGGGACCCCCTGTATATAGCCTCGCTATTGTTATTTTACTGCTGCTCTTAAATTATTTGTTCATTTTATTTATTTTTTTCTTGGTATTTTTCTTAAAACTGCATTGTTGGTTAAGGGCTTGTGTCACGGCTATCATAAGAAGAGGACCAAGGTGCAGCGTGGTGAGCGTACATACTTTTAATAGTAGATGTCGCCAACAAAACAATAAAAAAACAAACCGTGAAGCTTAAGGCTATGTTCCACCAAGACAGGTGGAAAAAAGGGCTACCTAAGTATGGTTCTCAATCAGAAACAACGATAGACAGCTGCCTCTGATTGAGAACCACACCCGGCCAAACACAAAGAAATAGAAAACATAGAAATAAAGAAACTAGAATGCCCACCCTAGTCACACCCTGGCCTAACCAAAATAGAGAATAAAAGCCTCTCTATGGCCAGGGCGTGACAGCTTGTAAGTAAGCATTTCACTGTAAGGGTTACACCTGTTGTATTTGGCGCATGTGACAAATAAAATATGATTTGATTTGACACTCCAACACACACAGAGTAGAATGCAGACACATTTATACTGTCTTTTCATACACGCACACACAATCACATACAATCAATATTTACGCTGCTGCTACTGTTTATCATATATCCTGATGCCTACTCACCTTACCCCTATACATATGTATCTACATCTATTACTCCAGTATCCCTGCACATTGTAACGCCGTAGCCAGTATACACTTCCTCAAAAGAGTCACATGCCCCGGGACAAGACCTGTGACTTGCCTTGCTCTCTAGAGCAGGGCTCCTTCGAATTGAGTGATAACTGGGGTGATGTTAATTGTTTAGGCGGAGCAATTGAAATGGAAGATTCCCTGAGTCTGTGACGCCCACTGTTTGGTGCAATGCAGACCCTGTGGCGAGCATGATGAAACTGAAAAGACACTGTCGGTCCTTTTGAGTTTCACCTGACAAAGTCATGTTAGAATATGTCAGTTATCCCGAGAGAGCTTTTGTGCCGAACCCACTAAGGTGTTTCAGATGCCAAGCTTATGGTCATGTTGCAGCAGTGGGTAGGAGGGTGATTCTGAGATGTGAGAAGTGTGCAGGAGGGCATGAGACAAAGGACTGTGTAGTATCAGTGGGAAAAACTGTGTGTCAATTGAGGGGGAAGGGGGATACCTATGCCGCGTCCACATCCTAGTCGGAACAAGGAAACTCAGAAATGTAAGACTTGCTGATTAGTTGAACGCATCACGTGTATAACTATAACCAGCTAGCATGTTGGAAATTTCAGAGTTCCGACTAGCACGTGAATGCAGCACTAGTCAGTTGCACAACTGAATGCATTCAATCAAAACGTGTCATCTGAATTTGACCCAACCCCTCTGAATCAGAGAGGTGCAGATGCCCATGTTGCTGGGGATCAGAAGTGTCCAGTGCAAGAGAGACAGGTTGAGGTTGCCAGGGTCAGAGTAGAACAGGTGTTGTATGCTGAGGCAGTGGAGAGAGTAGAGGATGATGGGTCAAGGGTGAGTAGTAGGCCTAAGCCAATACAGAGTGATAGAATTTGTATTTCAGTAAGGTTGGCTTCTTAGCATTCATTGACATGTTTATCAACTGTACCGCAGAAATGGAACGTAAATCACAGAAAATAGATGTTGTGGTGGCACCTGCAGAGAAGTACTTGGGTGTACAATCTTTTACTGCAGAAGGTGTGTTGAACAAAATAATTTTGTCCTCCCAGGCCGTTGGCCTGGTGTAGGATCAATTAGGGTCAAAGTTGTGTTTTTTTATATTAAATAGTGGTATATAGGTGTAGGGTTATTTGGTGGTGCAATTTTTTATTTTCCCCCTTCCTTTTTATTTTTGTATCACAAAATGCTACTTGTGGTTTATTTAATCAAATAGAAGTTTCGTAATGCTTAGGTTGTTACGAGTGTACTGATATAAGTAGGACACATGACATCCCGGCAACTTCTTCTTCTTCTTCGATGAGGCTTAATGGCGGTTGCCATCCAATAAATGTTGCATTACCGCCACCAACTAAACTGGAGTATAACTCCCTTATAATTTGCTTGAAAAAAAATGGAAAATTAATCCACAAATGACCAAAAACAAACGCTAACTCTACACTCGTTACCCTACTCCACAATAATTTAAACCTATCTAGTCCTACCTCAGGCCAACAGGCTGAAAGGACGGGACATCACCACTCAACACACCCTGTAACTCTTCTGACGCCACAACCAAATACTTCTCTGCAGCTGTCACTACAACCTCTATTTTCTGCAACTTACATTTACTCTCTGCAGTACAGTTGATAACCATTGCTATGAACGCCAAAAAGCCAATCTTACAGAAGCATATATCACTCGTTGGCCTATCCCTCTGTACTGATACAGATCTACTACTCACATGAATCCTCTCAGGATCCCTCCCCCTTTTTATCATTTTTTAAAATTTGACCCCTCTTTTTCTCCCCAATTTTGATCTTGTCTCATTGCTGCAACTCCCCAGCGGGCTCGGGAGGTGAAGGTCGTCCTCTGAAACATGACCTGTCAAACCGCACTTCTTAACACCCGCCCCCTTAACCCGGAAGCCAGCCGCACCAATGTGTCGGAGGAAATACTGTTCACCTGACAACCGAGGTCAGCCTGCTGCCACATGCCCATAAGCTTGACACCGGTGACAATGTAATGTATTCGGCACATAAGCTCGTACGGGATAACTGAAATATCCTAACTTCACTTTATCGTACAGAGACTCAACATCAAAACTCAAAAGAACAGACAATGACTCTTCTCTTTCACCACTCACACCATCCTGTCTGCGTTGCACCAAATGACGAGCATCACAAACACGGGGAATCTTTCCATTCAGTTGGTCCACTTTCACATTTACCGCTGGCCTAGTAATCACTCCTTTCAATGGCAACCTTTTCTTGAGAGGAAAAAAAGTCACATCTCTTGTCCTAATTCATTTGGGGCGAAGTGCCTGCTCCTTCTGACCAGCAGAACCACAAACAATTATCACAAGACCACTTCGAGTTACCTTCATCGATTTCACAGCACCCAACTCCGTTTCCACGTACCCTGAAACCACAAATGGATCAGCAAAAAGGCATAGGCCCACTTTCTCCAGAAATGTCACTCCTACCATTACAGAATCATCTTTTCCTGACCACCGGTGCAAGCCTCGGGCTCCGAGGACTTCACCACACCTGCCACCTCCGATAATTTGTTCTCATCACTTCCATTTCTCCTCCAGACCTCGATTCAGCATACGGCTCACTCTACCTACACTTTCTACCATTCTTCTTCGACAAAGCATCTCCATTTTTCCACCATTTTTACCAGACTCAATCTCACCGTCTTCCCCCTCCCTCTCTATCTTAGACCTCTGCCTCTCTTTTCTCCTCCATTCCGCCTCCGTATTCCAAGTACATGTACAGTTGAAGTCGGAAGTTTACATACACTTAGGTTGGAGTCATTAAAACTAGTTTTTCAATCCCTCCACAAATTTTTTGGTAACAAGCTATGGTTTTGGCAAGTCGGTTAGGACACCTACTTCGTGCATGAAACAAGTAATTTTTCCAACAATTGTTCACAGACGGATTATTTCACTTATAATTCGTTGTATCACAATTCCAGTGGGTCAGAAGTTTACATACACTAAGTTGACTGTGCCTTTAACAGCTTGGAAAATTCCAGAAAATAATGTCATGGCTTTAGAAGCTTCTGATAGACATAATTTGCGTCAATTGGAGGTGTACCTGTGGATGTATTTCAAGGCCTACCTTCAAACTCAGTGCCTCTTTGCTTGACATCATGGGAAAATCAAAATAAAACAGCCAAGACCTCAGAAAAAAATTGTAGACCTCCACAAGTCTGGTTCATCCTTGAGAGCAATTTCCAAACAGGTACCACATTCATCTGGGTACCACATTCATCTGTACAAACATAGTACGCAAGTAAGTATAAACACCTAGATATGAACGTACTTTGGTGCGAAAAGTGCAAATCAATCCCAGAACAACAGCAAAGGACCTTGTGAAGATGCTGGAGGAAACAGGTACAAAAGTATCTATATCCACAGTAAAACGAGTCCTATATCAACATAACCTGAAAGGCCGCTCAGCAAGAAGAAAGCCACTGCTCCAAAACCGCCATAAAAAAAGCCAGACTACGGTTTGTAACTGCACATAAAGATTGTACTTTTTGGAGAAATGTCCTCTGGTCTGATGAAACAAAAATAGAACTGTTTGGCCATAATGACCATCATTATGTTTGGAGGAAAAAGGGGGAGGCTTGCAAGCCGAGGGAACACCGTCCCAACCGTGAAGCACGGGGGTGGCAGCATCATGTTGTGGGGGTGCTTTTCTGAAAGAGGGACTGGTGCACTTCACAAAATAGATGGCATCATGAGGCAGGAAAATTATGTGGATATATTGAAGCAACATCTCAAGACATCAGTCAGGAAGTTAGAGCTTGCTCGCAAATGGGTCTTCCAAATGGACAATGACCCCAAGCTTACTTCCAAAATTGTGGCAAAATGGCTTAAGGACAACAAAGTCAAGGTATTGGAGTGGCCATCACAAAGCTCTGACCTCAATCCTATAGAAAATTTGTGGGCAGAACTGAAAAAGTGTGTGTGAGCAAGGAAGCCTACACACCTGACTCAGTTACACCAGCTCTGTCAGGAGGAATGGGCCAAAATTCACCCAACTTATTATGGGAAGCTTGTGGAAGGCTACCTGTAACGTTTGACCCAAATTAAACAATTTAAAGGCAATGCTACTAAATACTAATTGAGTGTATGTAAACTTCTGACCCACTGAGAATGTGATGAAAGAAATTAAAGCTGAAATAAATCGTTATCTCTACTATTATTCTGACGTTTCACATTCTTAAAATAAAATGGTGATCCTAACTGACCTAAAACAGGGAATTTTTACTAGGATTAAATGTCAGGAATTGTGAAAAACTGAGTTTAAATGTATTTGGCTAAGGTGTATGTAACTTCAACTGTATATGTCTCCTTATGATAATATTGTACTTCTTCTAACATACAACATCTTGTTCTTGCCCTATCAAGCGACACCATTTTAAGCTCCTCTCCTTGGATGGACACCTTTCTTCAAACTGCCTTGAAATGGATATTCCAACTTGCTGCTGGTTGTCATTTAATTTAAATGTAGATAAATAAATAATTTCCTCTGTAATCAATAATGGTTTATGGAAATTGACAGAATATTTCTACATCTCACACTAGAGTTGCCAACTGTCTATCCCGGTAACTTTGAGAACAAAATATACTGAACAAAAATATAAACGCAACAGTTCATAGAAGGATATCAGTCAATTGAAAAAAAAAAGATTTACTTTTTGTGCATATGGAACATCTCTGGGATGTTTTATTTCAGCTCATGAAACATGGGACCAACACTTTACATGTTGCGTTTATATATTTTTTCAGTAGATACTGGAGTTCACACAGTTGTTCACACAGCCCTCTCATCGGCTAGAATGGTCCCACCTGATCTTGCCTCCCAACGACTGACTTCCATTTTTGAATAAATGTATTCTCATTGCTAGTGCCATGTGTAACTGCATACTTTGAGTCTGAAAGTGGACGTTGCAAAAAGAATTGAGTGGATCAACGGAGATGGGTGTAACATCCGCGCTTCATTATTGGTTATACTGGCCATAGCCAGCTGCACACCTTGTCAGCTTAATGTTTACATAGCAGGTTAAGCTAACTAACATAGAGGGTTAGGAGAATTAACACAGCAGGTTAGGAGAATGAGGTTAAAGGTTGGGAAAGGGTTAGGTTTAGCTAAAATGTGTAGCAGGTTAGGAGAATTAACACAGCAGGTTAGGATAATTAACATGGCAGGTTAGGAGAACGAGGTTAAGGTTAGGAAAATAGTTCGGTTTAGCAAAAATGCTACAGTTGTCAACATTGAACTCGTTGTGCAGCCCAATCAGCCATGCAAAACGGTCTTGAGTGGCAACAAATCTGCCCTATTAGCTCCATATGTGCAGTTAGTTATCGTTAACCTCATCGATGAAGAAGACTCGTTAGAGCGGCCACTTGAGTATCTGGTCAATTTAATAAATCATCTGTGAAGAAATCCATCCCAGAGTGACGCACAATCCGCGTCGATTTGATACGCATACGTCATTTTACTGCGTCTACAGTAAATTTGTTTGGAGAGAGAAAATGGCGTCAGAATCAGCGGAAACGTTAGCCGAACAAGACACAGAACTGGACGAGTTATTGGACAGTAAGATTTGACATTACTCCCGAGTGAAGTGTGATTGTCATTAATCCTGCCAATACATTAATTCATACAAAGAATTGTGTCAAACCTGGCGCAGCAACGCGCCTTGTTAGCGAGTTAACGTTAGCTAGTTTAGCCTAGTTGGTGGAATGTGGTTGGTCCTGCCTGGCAAGTCCAAAACCAAAGTCAGGCATTCTCTTACAAAATCTCCTGCGTTTGCTGTTTACATAAAGGTCACCATTAGCATTACAACGCTGCAGCAGTTGGCTCAGTGGGGATGTATAGCTATAATATCATTTTCGTCGTCAACTTTGACGCCGATTTGACAAAAATGTAACATAATGTGTTAACAAGCTAAACTGCTCTTGAAATGTATATCATTTTTTTAATGGATGAAGCGCTAGTATGACAGTTAGTGAGATCTGGATTTACAGACCTATCTGTTATTGTTTCTGTCAACTGGCCTGCCGATTTAAATTCATAATAGTATTGCGTACTAGTAGTCAATGTCACTTGTGTATTGTAACGACCCTGGGTCTCTGCCGCTTGAGCAAGCTTTTGCGGCACAGTCGATAGCGCGCTGGACTTCGGGATAGAAGGTCGAGGGTTCGAGACCTGCTCCCTGTTGTTTCATTACAGTATTATTAACTATGGCCTACCAGACTACTATTATCTTGATAGCAGGAATTTAATGGAGATGATCATAATCTGTCGTTTTTAATATTTCAAGTAGTTCGGTGAAGTTGTACTCCCAACATCAGAGATGGTAATGGTTTCTAAAGTAGAAGTAGTGACCTCATCATACTGATAATCAACTAATGCATGACTGAATTGCACATTGACCCAGACTTTGAAGAGTTTACCTTTGACCTCTCAACTACCTGCTCAATCCCTTCACCTTGCCTTGACCATGCTTCCACCTGCTCCTGTGAAATGCTATCTGTGCCACTACATTTCAGCTTTTACTGACTTTCCTCTACTAAAGGTGCACTCGATGACTTTGAAAAGACAAACCCGGCCCCCCCAGCCCCAGTTCCTGCTGCTGCCGCGGCTCCCCCATCAGCCAAGGGCAGTGAGGAGAAAGTGAGTGAATATTTTCCCTGGTTTCTAGAATGTCCCTTAACTTAACCAATTGCCTGGAGCTTGCATATAAGAAGCTGTAGTTTTTAGTGTTCAGATTGTGGTACAGACGTTATCTTTCAGTGTCTCAAGTCTGCCAACCCTTTCCATTTCTGTCTGTATATGGAGGAAGATCAATATAACAGTTTGTTTACTTGTTGATGCACATCTCTCTCTAGCCCCCTCTACTGGAAGACAGTCAGTTCTTTGAGGCTCTGTTTGAAGGGGAGATGGCCTCTCAGGCGAAGGAGGAGTGGGAGAAAGCCATGACTGAACTCGCACAGGAAGAACCTGAGCTGCTGCAACACTTTCACAAATTGTCAGAGGCAGCAGGGAAAGTTGGTAAGCATCCACATATTTTCAGTTCCGTTCTTTTGTGCCTGTCAATGTACTACCTCGTACCTCTGCACATTGTTCTCAGTACCGGTACTCTTTGTAAATAGTCTCATTTTAGTGCGTTATTTCCTTAATTTTTTTGCTAATTTAGCTCTGCATTGTTGGGAAAGTAAGCGCTTCACGCACAGGAGGCTGGCTTATAATATAATGAGCAAAGTGAATAAAATGTTATAAAACACCTGGTAACCTTTTAGTCATTTAGCAGACGCTCTTATCCAGAGCGACTTACAGGAGCAATTAACGTTAAGTGCCTTGTTCAAGGGCACATCTGCAGATTTTTCACCTAGTCGGCTCGGGGATTTGAACCAGCGACCTTCCAATTACTGGCCCAACACTCTTAAACGTTAGGCTACCTGTCACCCAATGTTTGATGTATTTGATACCATTCCACTCTAGCCATTAACACAAGCCCGTCCTCCCCAATTAAGGTGCCACAACCTCCTGTGATTTCATGGTAAAGTCTACACCTGTTGTATTCGGGACATCTGACAAATAAAATTTGATTTGATAATTGATTTGAGCTGGGGGGGTTTTTCATCTGTGTTTTTTGCGATGTGTTTTGCAGGGAAAGAATTCATTCAAACTGTCCTCCTTTTGAACAGGTACTGATGTAGCCTCCCAACAGGAATTCACTTCCTGTCTCAAAGATACCCTCAGTGGATTGGCGAAAAATGCAGACAACTTACAGGTAGTTCAGATTGTATTTTTTTTTTTTTTGAAGTAATGGAAGGTTTGGTTGTCACCACCCTTGGACAATGTTCTGAAAATATTGAAACTTTGGACCATTGGCAGAATGTCTGTTTCTTTGGCCTTCGATGCGTTTCAGAATTTTCTCTTGTTTTTATTCATCAGAGTGCAGGTTTGGCTGGAGAGGATCTAGCAAAGACTCTGGAAGGGCTGGGATTGGATGAGGGTGGACAGGGGGGTGGGGAAGATGGAAACATCTTGCCGATTATGCAGTCCATCATGCAGAATCTACTCTCCAAGGAAGTGCTCTACCCATCTCTCAAAGAGATCACTGAGAAGGTTAGTGTTTTTTCTGTCCATATGTTTGGGTTTTCCCTAAAAATGTAAATAGTTAACAAGCCACTAGCAGATGTTGATTCTTGTTTTTATAGATCTTTCCCTTGTATGCCCTTTACACAACTTTCTAACTGGATAACTGACTGTTATTCATTCCTCATGCAGTATCCTGAGTGGCTGAACAGCAATCGTCAGTTCCTCCCGCCAGATCAGTTCCAGCGCTACGAACAGCAGCACAAGGTCATGGGAGAGATCTGCAGCCAGTTTGAGATGGAGGGAGAGCGAAGTGGAAGGGATGGGGAGAATCGCTTTGAGAGCATTCTGGAACTCATGCAGCAGGTGAGACAAAGAGGACTGTTTCTTACCTGCATGAATTGTTGGTTGTCATTCATACTGACTGATGGTTTGCTATGCATGGATATTGATTGAGTTATTGTCTGAATTTTCAGCTACAAGACCTGGGCCAACCACCCAAAGAGCTGGCTGGTGAATCGGTATGTTTCTCCTCTCACTTGCTCTCTCTTTCTCCTTCATCTACCAACTTTTTGTTATTGCAGCTGCATAGTACGTTTCCCTCCTTGGACAGGGTCCATCTGGTAAAATAAACAATCTAAATGTGCTATACAGAATGAATTCAAATCAAATCAAACCCACTCTGTTTTCCCCCCCATCAGCCACCTGGCCTGAACTTTGACCTGGAATCCCTGAATCTCCCAGGAGCCTCTGGGGCTGGAGCAGCAGAGCAGTGCTCAGTCATGTGATGTCAGAGCAGCCAGATCAATGGATGCACAGGCTAGGAGCTGTGTGCGAGGGGGGGATGATGAGAGAGGACGATCGATCACAAGACGAGGAGAACGACTGTTTGCACTGCTCACCTCACAACAGATGTTTCTGTGTCTAAATAGAAGGCACAGTCAAGGGTGGCACAACAAACCAATGTTACCATCCTTCGGTAACTCACTGAGCATCACTTCACTGATTTTAAATTAATTGCTTTGGTTTTTCATAAGCTCTTCCAAGTCATACATAGTACAGGTAGTAGCATACCCACACACACAGCTCAACTGACTAGCACTTGACTTATGAGTCCGTTTTTACATTCACCATTGTTTAGCCTCATGGTAGAACTGGTTGAACTGCCCTATTGGTTAAAATGGTGCCTTGCATTATTGTTAGAAACCTTACAGCAAGGATAATAGGATTCTCTGTTGTGAGAGTTGCTGAGTGATGATTGAGTTGTTTCATAGCTACAATATCGATTAGGTTGTTTCTGACCACTAGTTTAGAATGATAAATTTAGCCATTTTCATCATTAACTGTTAATGTAACAGATGTGTGTAGATTAATATTGTTGGTTGCTTAACCAGTGTACATTTGTGAATTATTTAAAGAAAATCGAGGAGTTAAACTTACCTCGTTCTAATTTCATAATCATAAGACAGCTAACTGATTTTTAGAGACCGACTACCTTGGTTAGTTACACAGTATCTTCCCAAAAGCTGCTATGTTGTACCAGAGACTGTAGATGGCTGTGCACTTGATTTGACCTCTAGTTTGCTTGACGTCGGTTCAAACATTGTTACATCCACAAGATGTAAGAACCAGTCCTGTGGCCAATTATGAAATATGTTTATAACTGACATTATTCAAGTTTTTAACAGGTTAGCGAGGTTGGTCCTCTGGTTTGCGCATTGTAGCTCGGTGGGGCTAGAGCCAAAGTCGGTCAGTAACCATCGGGATTAAGACGGTCCCCTGAATCCCAGGGCGTCTGTCCAGTAGTGGGACTCTTTTGTGACTGTGGTTATAACCCTCTTAGCTTTTTATGCACTACAAGTTATGGAAAAAAGGTTTCTGACACCGTGACCACAATGTCGAAGTTGGATTTGGGCCATAATGAGAAAATACTGTTTCGCATGATTATATCGAAACCAGTACCACTACTGGTATGTGACCCTGCTGTTTTTCTTGTGATCAAAATCAAAATGATACAAATATATAGCATTTATTTAAGGGACAGACACAAGTAGTAAAACAGTTCAAATAATCTTTACAAGTGTTGAAGTGATGTGCAGTAATGACTTTTCCCAGTGGCCTTTGCTGTGGGCACAGTGATTAGTAGAGTTAAAATTACTGTGAATTACCCCTCATGTTTGACAGTGGTCTGCTGTTCCTTTGGAGTGAGTGGAGTGGAGTGACATTCTTGATATTTCATATGCCAACATATGCATTGACTGAATCTTGGGGAGTACCGCTGTAGTTAGTAATGATTTTCATTAGTCAAATTGGGTGCTACTTCATTAGGCTACAGTATGTACTCTTTCATACCCTACATCCAGACATGTTCTGGTTGTGTAATTTATTGGCAACTGGCATCTAGAGCAGTCACCTTATCACCTCAAACATTGGGATTTACTTCACTTGTGGTAAACATACAGTACCAGCCAAAAGTTTGGACACACCTACTCATTCAAGGGTTTTTCTTTATTTTTACTATTTTCTACATTGTAGAATAATAGTGAAGACATCAAAACTAACCAAAAAAGTGTTAAACAAATCAAAATATATTTGAGATACTTCAAATAGCCACCCTTTGCCTTGATAACAACTTTGCACACTTGGCATTCTCTCAACCAGCTTCACCTGGAATGCTTTTCCAACAGTCTGATGAGCACTTGTTGGCTACTTTTCCTTCAATCTGTAGTCTAATTCATCCCAAACCATCTCTATTGGGTTGAGGTCAGGTGATTGTGGAGGCCAGGTCATCTGATGCAGCACTCCATCACTCTCCTTCTTGCTCAAATAACCCTTACACAGCCTGGAGGTGTGTTGGGTCACTGTCCTGTTGAAAAACATGATAGTCCCACTAAGCGCAAACCAGATGTGATGGCGTATCGCTGGATAATGCTGTTGTAGCCATGCTGGTTAAGTGTGCCTTGAGTTCTAAATAAATCACTGACAGCGTCACCAGCAAAGCACCATAACACCTCCTCCTCCATGCTTCACGGTGGGAACCACACATGCGGAGATCATCTGTTCAACTACTCTGCGTCTCACAAAGACATGGTGGTTGGATCCAAAAAATCTCATATTTGGAATCCAGACCAAAGGACAAATTTCCACTGGTCTAATGTCAATTGCTCGTGTTTCTTGGCCAAAGCCAGTTATCTTCTAATTGGTGTCCTTTAGTAGTGGGTTCTTTGCAGCAATATCGACCATGAAGGCCTGATTCACGCAGTCTCCTCTGAACAGTTGATGTTGAGATGTCTGTTGTTTGAACTCTGAAGAATTTATTTGTCATTTCTGAGGCTGGTAACTAATGAACTTATCCTCTGCAGCAGAGGTAACTCTTGGTCTTCTTTCCTGTGGCGGTCCTCATGAGAGCCAGTTTCATCATAGTGCTTGATTTTTTTTGCAACTGCACTTGAATAAACTTTTTCAAAGTTCTTGAAATTTTCCGGATTGACCGACCATATCTTAAAGTAATGATGGACTGTTGTTTATTTTAATTTTTTTTTCTTCTATGAGGTTTAACGGCGGTTGGCATCCAATTTGTTGCATTACTGCCACCTACTAGACTGGAGTACCTTATACTTTACTTGAACAAGAAAAATTGACTAAACAAATACCCTACCATCTAACACTATACTCACTAATTTCAAAATTATATAAAATAAAATTAACAACCCCCCCCTACTCCACTAATTAAATGTATTTATTCCTACCTTATGCCATCACCCTGAAAGGATGGGACATCGCCACATAACACATCCTGTAACTAAGTCTCGTACACCCAAATACCTCTCTGCAGATGCCACCACAACCTCAATTTTCTGAGACTTCCAATCCATCCCTGCAGTACAATTAATAACCATTGCTATAAATGCTAAAAAAACAATCTTACTGAAACTTATTTTACTTTTTGGCCTATCCCTCTGTACTGGTATATCTCTACTACTCTCACCACTCCTCCCCCTTAACCTATGTTCCTCTACTTTCTTCACTGCCTCAGCATATGATAACTTCTGCACTACTCTAACCCTGGAAACCTCAACCTGCCTCTCTTGCAGGTTTCTGATCCCCAGCTCCATGGGCACCCCTACAATTAACACATTCCACTACTTTCCCCAATACTACAAATTCCTTTGTCTCATGCCCTTCTGCACATTTCAAACACCTTGGACCCTCCCTCCAACACACTGCTGCCACATGCCCATAAGCTTGACACCTGTAACATCTTCATATATTCAGCACATACGCTTGTACAGGATAACTTATATATCCTAACTTCACATTGTCAGGCAAAGACTTATCTTCAAAACTCAAAAGAACAATGACTCTTCTGTTTCCCCACTCGCCACCCTGTCTGCATCGCATCAAACAACGAGCATCACATACACCAGGAAACTTTCCCCTCAGCTGGTCAACGTTTATATCTACTGCTACCCCAGTTATCACTCCATTCATTGGTGCCCTTTTCTTGAGAGCGAAACAATTCACTTTTCTTGCCCCCATTCATTTTCCCTCGAGCGCATTCTTCCTCTGCCCAACAGAAACACAAACAATTATCACTAGACCACTTCTAGTTACCCTCACCGATTCCACATGTCCCAACTCTTTTTTTCACCCACCGTGAATCCACAAATGGATCGGCCAAAAGGCAAGAGTCCACTTTTTCCATAAACTTCACTCCTACTGTCACGGACTCTTGTTCATCCTGATCCTCGGTGCATACCTCGGTCTCCGATAACTTTACCGCACCTACCACCTCCGATACTTCACCCTCATTCACTTCCATTTTTCCTCCTGTCTTCAGCTCCCTCTGCTTACACTTTCTACCATTCCTCTGACAACCCATCTTCCTTTTCCCACCATTTTTATCTGACTCAAGCTCACCCTCTTCTCCCTCTTTTTCCCTCCATTCCTTCTCCGTTTTCCAAGTACACATCTCCTTATGATAATACTGCCGCTCCACCCCTGACACTCATCTTGTACTTGCTTTCTCTAGGGACTCCATTTTCCCCTTCCGGAGTTCTGCTCATGTCCCCAATAACGTGCCTACAACAGCGCAGCTGCTTTTTGCGTATTCTTGCCATAATATGGATTTAGTCTTTTACCATCTAGGGCTACTGATTGGCCTCAAATGCATTAAAAAGATAAGAAATTCTAAAAATGAACTTAACAAGGCACACCTGTTAATTGAAATGCATTCCAGGTGACTAACTCATGAAGCTGATCGAGAGAATGCCAAGAGTGTACAAAGCTGTCATCAAGGCAAAGGGAGGCTACTTTGAAGAATATCAAATATATTTTGATTTGTTTAACACTTATTTAGTTACTACATGATTCCATATGTGTTATTTCATAGTTTTGATGTCTTCAAATAGTAAAAATAAAGAAAATCCTTGAATGAGTAGGTGTGTCCAAACCTTTGACTGGTACTGCATATCAGGCTGATAGACTCGTGAAACAGCAGATAAGAGGAGTGTGATAGAAATAGCGGAGAACGTATAGGCTTACCATTGACATATGTCAGTAATGGCTGTGAAGAGGAGATGAAGGTAGCCTATGTATTGTCAGAGTTACTGCCGCATGTTACAGCAAAAGGAAAATGATCAGTCCATGTAACTGTCGGAGCTGATAGCCTCTGCTCTCAGGACTGGTGTCGTTCAACCAATTAATTCTACTCGATTAGCTACATGTCTCTTTCCACTGTCATTAAATTATCAGCCTGAATATATTGTATGAATCAACTATGTGGAATATGTAGGCCTATTAAGAAATAAATTAACAATGTTTATGAAATAAACAAACTCAGTGCTGTCTTCCTTTTGTTTTATGTTCTGTTCAGATCTCAATAAATACCATTGCTGGTTGAGAAATTGGGAACCGGTAGTTGTTGAGGTTTTGTATTTGTATTGAACCTTTATTTAACTAGGCAAGTCCGTCAAGAACAAAAATCAGAAACTTTGTCAAAAATGATGCAGAAAAATTCATCCATGCTTTTGTCACTTCTTGATTAGACTACCGCAATGCTCTACTTTCCGGCTACCTGGATATAGCACTAAATAAACTTCAGTTAGTTCTAAACATGATTGCTAGAATCTTGACTAGAATTTTTTGGGGGGATCATATTACTCCTATCATCTAATCAGTAGGTCCTATGATTGAGTGTAGTCTGGCCCAGGAGTGTGAAGATGAACGGCAAGGCACTGGAGCAACAAACCGCCCTTGCTGTCTCTGCCTGGCCGGATCCCCTCTCTCCACTGGGATTCTCTGCCTCTAACCCTATTACAGGGGCTGAGTCACTGGCTTACTGGTGCTTTTCCATGTCGTCCCTAGGAGGGGTGCGTAACTTGAGTGGGTTGAGTCACTGTGGTGATCTTCCTGTCTGGGTTGGCGCCTCCCTCGGGTTCATGCCGTGGGGGAGATCTTCGTGGGCTATAGTCGAGCTTGTCTCAGGGTAGTAAGTTGGTGGTTGAAGATAACCCTCTAGTGGTGTGGGGGCTGTGCTTTGGCAAAGTGGGTGGGGTTATATCCTGCCTGCTTGGCCCTGTCCAGGGGTATAGTAGGACTCTTCTTGTCTCAGCCTCCAGTAATTATGCTGCGATAGTTTGTGTCGGGGGGCTAGGGTCAGTCTGTTATATCTGGGGTATTTCTCCTGTCTTATATGGTGTTCTGTGTGAATTTAAGTATGCTCCCTCTAATTCTCACTCTCTCTTTCGCTTCTCTCGGAGCCCTAGGACCATGCCTCAGGATGACCTGGCCTGATGACTCCTTGCTGTCCCCAGTCCACCTGGTCGTGCTGCTGATCCAGTTTCAACTGTTCTGCCTGCGGCTATGGAACCCTGACGTGCTACCTTGTCCCGGACCTGCTGTTTTCGACTTTCTCTCTCTACCGCACCTGCTGTCTCTAACTCTGAATGATCGGCTATGAAAAGCCAACTGACATTTACTCCTGAGGTGCTGACCTGTTGCACACTCTACAACCACTGTGATTATTATTTTTTGACCCTGCTGGTCATCTATGAACGTTTGAACATCTTGGCCATGTACTGTTATAATCTCCACCCGGCACAGCCAGAAGAGGACTGGCAACTCCTCAGAGCCTGGTACCTCTCAAGGTTTCTTCCTAGGTTCCTGCCTTTATAGGGAGTTTTTCCTAGCCACTGTGGTTCTACATCTGCATTGCTTGCTGTTTGTGGTTTTAGGCTGGGTTTCTGTATAGTACTTTGTGACATCGGCTAATGTAAAAAATGCTTTACAAATAGATTTGATTTGACCTAAGACAACAACATAGCATGGCATCAACACATGAAAACACAGCATGGTAGCAACACAACATCACAACAACATAGTAGCAACACAACATGGCAGCTGCACAACATTGTAGCAGTACAAAACATGGTACAAACATTAGTGGGCACAGACAACAGCACAAAGGACAAGAAGGTAGAGACAATAATACATCACGCAAAGCAGCCACAACTGTCAGTAAGTATCCATGATTGGGTCTTTGCATGATTATATAAACGATAATTTGGTAGAAAGGTGGATTCTACATATAATTAATTCAGTACAACTCATTAGGATTCCAGCCAGCCCCATCCATTGACTGTAGTCAAAGATGGTCTAATCTGTGGCAGTTCCATTCTATCATCACTGTGCCTTGGAGTTTTTTTGCTATTAGGCTCTGTGCATTATACCGCCTCCAACGTTCTAATTTACTTCTGACCGAGTTGATGACTTCCGGAGCGAGTTCTGCTATTGTTTTTATCATTAGCTTACTAGCTATCATCGATGCATTTCTGACTGAAATAGTTCGCAATGATTACGTTTAAATTACAGCCCCGCTAAGGAGGTGCTAATGAACATTGTTCATCTGTGTTCAGTTTCTTCCAAATGTAATGGTATTGTGAGCTTCCATCGTTTCCCGGCCGATGTAACGCAAAGCTCAGAAAAAGGTGGTTGGTGGCAGTACGTCGTGACAACTTTACTGTCACCAAACACACAAAGGCGTGTAGTACACATTTCGTCGAAAGTGACTTTGTTGAGGGAAAAATTGGGGGGCGACAATACCTAAAAATAGGTGTTGTTCCTACTGTCTTCGCGCGGAACTGGCACATTAAAAAGAGACCTGGTGTTTGGGAAAGAAGACAAACCTCCTGCTCCGACTGAGGGGGATGAAGAACAACGTGCGCTGCCTATGGACTGTGCCGTCTCTGATGCGGTCCAGACCCTCATGGCAAACCATGAGCACGTAAGAGAAATTGAGGAGCTTCGAGCCAAGCTGGAGAAACTGACCACCCAGCGATTTGCTGGTTCTGACGAGGATATACGTTTTTACACAAGGTACAGTAATGATTTATTATTATCCAGCTCTACTATTGTTTATTATTTACTATTAATTATTAGTATTATTATCCCAAAGTGCATCTTACCTTTAAGTACATGTTCATTGTTATTTGAAACTAGGCTAGACTAGGCTATCTTAGTCTAAGTAGGACCATTGAATGTACACTGCTCAAAAAAATAAAGGGAACACTTAAACAACACAATGTAACTCCAAGTCAATCACACTTCTGTGAAATCAAACTGTCCACTTAGGAAGCAACACTGATTGACAATAAATTTCACATGCTGTTGTGCAAATGGAATAGACAACAGGTTGAAATTATAGGCAATTAGCAAGACACCCCCAATAAAGGAGTGGTTTGCAGGTGGTGACCACAGACCACTTCTCAGTTCCTATGCTTCCTGGCTGATGTTTTGGTCACTTTTGAATGCTGGCGGTGCTTTCACTCTAGTGGAAGTATGAGACGGAGTCTACAACCCACACAAGTGGCTCAGGTAGTGCAGCTCATCCAGGATGGCACATCAATGCGAGCTGTGGCAAGAAGGTTTGCTGTGTCTGTCAGCGTAGTGTCCAGAGCATGGAGGCGCTACCAGGAGACAGGCCAGTACATCAGGAGACGTGGAGGAGGCCGTAGGAGGGCAACAACCCAGCAGCAGGACCGCTCCCTCCGCCTTTGTGCAAGGAGGAAGATGAGGAGCATTGCCAGAGCCCTGCAAAATGACCTCCAGCAGGCCACAAATGTGCATGTGTCTACTCAAACGGTCAGAAAAAGACTCCATGAGGGTGGTATGAGGGCCCGACGTCCACAGGTGGGGGTTGTGCTTACAGCCCAACACCGTGCAGGACGTTTGGCATTTGCCAGAGAACACCAAGATTGGCAAATTCGCCACTGGCGCCCTGTGCTCTTCACAGATGAAACAGGTTCACACTGAGCACATGTGACAGACCTGACAGAGTCTGGAGACGCCGTTGAGAACGTTTTGCTGCCTGCAACATCCTCCAGCATGACCGGTTTGGCGGTGGGTCAGTCATGGTGTGGGGTGGCATTTCTTTGGGGGGCCGCACAGCCCTCCATGTGCTCGCCAGATGTAGCCTGACTGCCATTAGGTACCGAGATGAGATCATCAGACCCCTTGTGAGACCATATGCTGGTGCGGTTGGCCCTGGGTTCCTCCTAATGCAAAACAATGATAGACCTCATGTGGCTGGAGTGTGTCAGCAGTTCCTGCAAGAGGAAGGCATTGATGCTATGGACTGGCCCGCCCGTTCCCCAGACCTGAATCCAATTAAGCACATCTGGGACATCATGTCTCGCTCCATCCACCACCGCCACGTTGCACCACAGACTGTCCAGGAGTTGGCGGATGCTTTAGTCCAGGTCTGGGAGGAGATCCCTCAGGAAACCATCCGCCACCTCATCAGGAGCATGCCCAGGCGTTGTAGGGAGGTCATACAGGCACGTGGAGGCCACAAACACTACTGAGCCTCATTTTGACTTGTTTTAAGGACATTACATCAAAGTTGGATCAGCCTGTAGTGTGGTTTCCACTTTCATTTTGAGTGTGACTCCAAATCCAGACCTCCATGGGTTGATAAATTTGATTTCCATTGATATTTTTTGTGTGATTTTGTTGTCAGCACATTCAACTATGCAAAGAAAAAGTATTTAATAAGAATATTTCATTTATTCAGATCTAGGATGTTATTTTAGTGTTCCCTTTATTTTTTTGAGCAGTGTATATTGTCTTTACATTAGTTTTCAGTTAACCCCCAAAAATGCTCCCAGGTCGTTGCTTCAAATAAGATTTGGTTCTTAGTCCACTTTCCAGGTTAAATAACAGAACATTTAAAACAAATTCACTGCTGTGATGATAGCTGCTGTGAATTACAGTACGAATTGCAGTAACAAGAAAACAGGCTACAATAGCAGCTAGGTCATGTCTAGTGCTAGGGCTTAGAGAAGATGGGCAATAACAGTAATGAGCTTTTTTGGTATTCAAATACTCTGGGTCCATCTTTAGATTTGCAAGCTACACCCACCTGATGGCCTTCTGGCACTTGATTGAGCGGGCAGCAGAGACCAAGTTTAGCGGGCAGCAGAGACCATCTGTGCACAGATGACAAAGCCACACCAGCTACAACCTGTAGATCTTTATATATCCTTTCAACTAGGATGTCCTCCTGTGCACAGATGACAAAGTCACACCAGCTACAACCTGTAGATCTTTATATATCCTTTCAACTAGGATGTCCTCCTGTGTACAGATGACAAAGTCACACCAGCTACAACCTGTAGATCTTTATATATATCCTTTCAACTAGGATGTCCTCCTGTGCACAGATGACAAAGTCACACCAGCTACAACCTCTAGATCTTTATATATCCTTTCAACTAGGATGTCCTCCTGTGCACAGATGACAAAGTCACACCAGCTACAACCTCTAGATCTTTATATATCCTTTCAACTAGGATGTCCTCCTGTGCACAGATGACAAAGTCACACCAGCTACAACCTGTAAATCTTTATATATCCTTTCAACTAGGATGTCCTCCTGTGCACAGATGACAAAGTCACACCAGCTACAACCTGTAGATCTTTATATATCTTTTCAACTAGGATGTCCTCCTGTGCACAGATGACAAAGTCACACCAGCTACAACCTGTAGATCTTTATATATCCTTTCAACTAGGATGTCCTCCTGTGTACAGATGACAAAGTCACACCAGCTACAACCTGTAGATCTTTATATATCCTTTCAACTAGGATGTCCTCCTGTGTACAGATGACAAAGTCACACCAGCTACAACCTGTAGATCTTTATATATCCTTTCAACTAGGATGTCCTCCTGTGCACAGATGACAAAGTCACACCAGCTACAACCTCTAGATCTTTATATATCCTTTCAACTAGGATGTCCTCCTGTGCACAGATGACAAAGTCACACCAGCTACAACCTGTAAATCTTTATATATCCTTTCAACTAGGATGTCCTCCTGTGCACAGATGACAAAGTCACACCAGCTACAACCTGTAGATCTTTATATATCTTTTCAACTAGGATGTCCTCCTGTGCACAGATGACAAAGTCACACCAGCTACAACCTGTAGATCTTTATATATCCTTTCAACTAGGATGTCCTCCTGTGCACAGATGACAAAGTCACACCAGCTACAACCTGTAGATCTTTATATATCCTTTAAACTAGGATGTCCTCCTGTGCACAGATGACAAAGTCACACCAGCTACAACCTGTGAGAAGGATTTGACCTTGCACCTGCCAGTAGTAAGCATGAGATCTCTTCAACTTCAGCTCTCCATTCTGTATCTTCAGGTAAGGGCAGTCAACATAACTTGGCACATTTGGGCACTTGACCTCTAAGAGTCCAAAGTGTGGTCTTACACTGGGATCAAATATGATGCCATCTGGAGAGGATCCTAACCACGGAGCATCTGGGTGCACTACGAAGCCACATGGAAAGAAGTTAACATTCTTCAGTGTGCAGTACTCCTGTACAGCCACTGGCTCCATGGGTAGCCCCCTCTTCATCTCCATGGTCTGCATACACAGACCACTTCCTGCAACACAGGAGCAGTGGCTTTGGACCACTATCACTGTTATGGAGTGCTTTAACACCATCTGTGAAGATAAGTGTGATGAAAGACTGAAGTGAGAATGAATAACAATAAATATAGTAGTGTCTAGTCTTCTTAATTAGGGGCTCATTTAACTATACAGGAATACATCGTGTTTCAATAACAAAACTACCAAACACTGCATCAACAGATCTTTACCAAATAACCTGTTAAGTGGGCAATTCTAAATTGGGATTGGGACCCATCATTAAAATCTATCTACTGATAAGATTACACGTTGACACTGTCTCCAACGCATTTTGACAATGATGACAGTGTCTCACAGGAGATGTTTAACAAGGTCCCTAGTAGCTATCTATAACTTTTCCCTACTCTCATGCTGTGCGGCTATTCACTCTTCCTCACGGTGATCTCCCCTGTCAATGTATCTTTGTTAGATACTGTGTAGAAGACATGAATAGCAATTATTTTTAGTTAGCAAATATAGCTAGCAAGCATACGAAAATACACACATTCTCAGGTAAATTCTGTCAAAGTTATATAATTTTACGAAGTAACTAGTTAGCTACAGTTAATAGTTAAATTAGCTAGCTAATGATTGTAGCTAGCTAACGTTATATCTGTCACTGACTTGGTACTCACCTTCATAGTTGTCTATGTAGCTTCCTACATACATCTTGAACCCCTTTTCATTCTTGTTAGCTGGAGTCTCGGAGGCTGATATAACAATTCGATGTACATCATTAATATTAATTTGAGGCAAGTCCTGAAGACACCTAGTAAAAAACTGCGACATAATGGTAGTAACGTTATATCGTCGATAACAACTAGACTGACCGGAAATTGCCAAACCGATAGGAAGTGTGTTTAAAACGTTCTATCATGGAATGTGCATAAGGGGTAATGGTGCATTCAAAACAGTTAGAAAACGGGCATTCAGAAAACTCACGACTTTCAATGTGTTCAAGACAACTGGAAAGTCGAGCCCCGCCCCCGAATGGGAAAAAAATAGTTTTCAACGGTCATTCAACTCGGAATTCCATGTCAGAAACTCGGACATCTTTCTCGAGCTCTGACTTTCCGACCTGAAAATCATTGACGTCATGGTTTGACTTCGTTTTTTCCCGGGTTCCCAGTTGTCTTGAAAGCACCATTAATATGAACTTTATTGTTCCCAAGCAGGAAGACATTGCACCAACACAGGTCGACGTGTCAGGAAACACTCGGGAGAAGTAAATGGGCTAAAGAAGCAGTTGGGAGACCAGTCTGCGAAAAATAAGAGTTTTATATTTTCAGAGTGAATTTGACACATTCATATATAGTTATCATTGCTTTCCTGTGATGTTGACCAAATTCGAGACGAAGTCGGCCCGTGTGAAAGGTAACGTTACGTTAGCAGCCTGTTAGCTAGCTAACGATGTTGCCCATGTAAAATGTGATTTTTTTAGTGGTAAATTGATAAGACCAAGTTATTGATACGATTAACAATGTCATGTCAAACATTGTTTTTTTATATCATTCATGACTTTACGTTAGCATACGTTTCCTTGGTAGCAGCTATCACAGCTAATGTTAACTAGCTAGCCAGCTAATGTTAGCAAGGTTTAGTTAACAAGTTAGCTAGCCAGTCAACACTTTCACTTCATACCTCCGCTAGTTTTCAGTCTCATTCATGTGATCTGCATGTGCATCATTGATGGTTTACTTGATGACACTTTTGCCATTCATTGGTGTCTAACTTACTAACGTTAGTAAGCCAAATTTCTGAAACCATTTATATTCCATAGGGCTGAGTTTCCACCCTAAACGGCCCTGGATCCTTGCTAGTCTTCACAATGGAGTCATCCAGTTGTGGGACTATCGGATGTGCACACTGATTGACAAGTTCGATGAGCATGATGGTAAAAATGTGTTTTTCACATTTCTTAACATGAAAATGTAATTGACTTTGATTATTGACAATGATGATTGTGATTTTATTGTGAAGGACCTGTCAGAGGAATTGATTTCCACAAGCAACAGCCTCTGTTTGTGTCTGGAGGAGATGACTACAAAATCAAGGTTAGACATTCATACACCCTCACATTCTCCTTCGTACATGTTTTAATTGCAGAGAATACATTCTAAAACTTACTGGAAAACTGTCATAATGATGTCACTGCACCATTTACTATTTATCTCCCTTTACCAGGTGTGGAACTACAAGCTGCGGCGTTGCCTCTTCACTCTTCTTGGACACCTGGACTACATCCGAACCACCTTCTTCCATCATGTGAGTCCTTCTTATTTTTTCATTCTCAAAATGGCTAGCCTACATCTATTCTGTTGTCACTTACATGAAGACCCAACCTTTAAATGTCATGTTTATCCCATAGTTTCATGTTCTTGCATAGAATTCCATATAGGCCTAATAATGCATTCTGAACCTCATTCCTTTCCTTTCTCCAGGAGTATCCATGGATTTTGAGTGCCTCAGATGACCAGACCATCCGTATCTGGAACTGGCAGTCCAGGACCTGTGTCTGGTAAGTCGGTGCCTGAGCCAAGTGTTGGCACCTCACTGAAACACTTGTCTATTGTTTTTCTAATGGTAAATTCTGATGTAATTTCTGTGTTTCTGTCCTGCAGTGTACTGACAGGGCATAATCACTATGTGATGTGTGCTCAGTTCCACCCCTCTGAGGACCTAGTGGTGTCGGCCAGCCTGGACCAGACCGTGCGCGTGTGGGATATCTCCGGTGAGGGCGTGGGGATGGGACTCAGGGTTGAGGGTGGGCAGTGAGGTTTGGGGATGGGGCTGGGTGGTATGGAGTGGAAGGTGGAGATACATCCTTAACCCCTCCTTCCTCTCCTCCTTGTAGAGAATTAATCTGGGCTTTTTGCAGAAACGCCTCTCCTTGGTTGAGATAGACAGTTGAATAGAGTGAAAAGGATAGTTTTAGAATAGGGACAACTGATGAAGAGAGCCTAGTTATGAACAGAACTTAAGACCTTTCACTGAAGATTTGTAGAGGTGGTTAAAATGAGGTAAGAAAGGTAACACTAGATGACGTGAGAAATATGGAGAGCGAGAATATGGGAGAGGTGTTTCTGTGCTTCTGCATGTTTTAATATCCACTTTTCTTTGGTGTTTCTTGCCTGTCTTTCTGTCATTCTTTCACTCTTCTCATTCACTGACCCATTTTAGGTCTCTAAGTGTCCTACCTCATTCTCAACACACACACACTATACATAATCCTGTTGCCAAGCTGTTGGCCATCACAATTGCACCCCTCAAATACCCCAAGTAAACTGTATTAGCCATCAGCTCTGTGCTACCACTCACTACTAACTGCTCTCATTGATGAGAAGAACACATACCTCAAACGTACTAATTAAGCAATAAGGCCCTAGGGGGTGTGGTATACAACCAATATACCACAGTAACGGGTTCTTATGCGCAACGCAGAGTGCCTGAATACAGCTCTTAGCTGTGGTATATTGGCCATATACCACGAACCCCAGAGGTGCCTTAATACTATTATAAACTGGTTATCAATGTAATTAGTGCAGTAAAAATAAATGTCTTGTCATATCTGTGGTATACGGTCTGGCTGGTATACTGTATCAATCAGCATTCAGGGATCGAACCACCCAGTTTATAATAAGTAATAAACCTGCATGATATAATGCTCAATCTGTGCAGCGCACAATGTCTCCATGGCACAGTCATTAATACTGTAAGTAGCCATAACATCCCTGCTTTAGATTACTTTGACTGGTAAATGATAAGCTTGTTGGTCAGGAAGCATGAACTCTTGGCATGACAGAAACCTCACAGCAGCAGTAAATGTATTGTTTGTAGCAGTATCTAACCCAAGCATGGACTCAAATACTACTCACCTTCCTGACATTCAGCGCCCCATCAGAGCACCTCTTCACAACCCCAACCACCACCTCCACCAGCCCATTGGTCAAATCCACCTCTTCCCACTTCCGCTTGTCACCTGTCCCCATGCTCCCCCAGGAAACATCCACACCTGCACATGGGTTCCTAGTGCAGTTCTCCTTCATGAATCCTCTTCTTGATCCTGTTGGGTTATCTGTTCACCACGTGATTTCTCTGGGCTGGAGACACTGACGCAGACTGTTCTCTAGATTAAGTGTGTGTTCTGACTCGAGTCCTGGGTGTCATCTCTTTTGTGATTTGATTAATTTAGGGCTGTCCCCGACTGGGGGAAAAAAGTATTGGTCGACAAAGTTGTCTGTTCTTTCGACCAATTGTGGTATTTTTAAATGTTTTTCCATATATAGACACCCTATGTGTTCTAATAAAATCAACTAAATATGCATTGAGCTTGTCTGATGCGTAAAGCTCACTGTTCGCTAAAATAAGACACAATTGACTCGACCATCCTCCCGCTCATACTGGCTTTCGCAGATTCTGCTGTTACACTCCTGAAGTTGCTGGTAATAGGCTACACGAGGAGTCTGCAAACTTTTTCGTGTAGATTGCCAATTTATCTTACCATTTCTACCGGTGTGCCAGTTATGGTTTTCATATGCACATTTGTCTTTGTCATGTGGTTAGTCAAAATGCTATCCAAATCTAAATGACAAACATAAAAATAACTTCTAGTGCCAACTATGAAAAATAGCCAATAAAGCCAGCAAACATTTCATGATAAAAATAAATATCCTATAAATCACATTGGCTAGTGTGGCCTGTCTGCAATGAACTTGAAACATATCAACATAACTTGGGCCCAGCCTGAAACTCCTTGCAACATTGTATATCGTATTCTGGGCCAGTTGTAGGCTATTTGTGCAAGGGATAAGAAGAAATCAGGTAATTTTATGATGTTTCTACTGGATCAGAGCATGACATTTTTCCCTTTCACGCTGAGTGGTTATCAAAAGGGAGAGAGCTGGGGGGGATCAAATACATTTGAGGAATTATTGTCATTCTCAAAGCTCCACAGCTCATTAGTGGTGGTGCATTAAGCCAATCAGATATACTATCAGATCCCCAAATGGGTACATTTTACACTGAAAACAAAACATGTAAACGCAACTTTTAAAGTGTTGGTTCCATGAGATCCCAGAAATGTTGCATATGCACAAAAAGCTAATTTCTCTCATTTTGTGCACACATTTGTTTACATCCCTGTTTGTGAACATTTCTCTCTTTACCAAGATAATCCATCCACGTGACAGGTGTGGCATATCAAGAAGCTGATTAAACAGCATGATCATTACACAGGTGCACCTTGTGCTGGGGACAATAAAAGGCAAAGTCCATATGTCAAGAACAGCTCAAATAAGTGAAGAGAAACAACAGTCCATCATTACTTTTAAGGCATGAAGGTCAGTCAATCCAGATAATGTCAAGAACTTTGAAAGTTTCTTCAAATGCAGTCGCAAAAACCATCAAGCACTATGATGAAACTGGCTCTCATGAGGACTGCCACAGGGAAGGAAGACCAAGAGGTAACTCTGCCTCAGAGAACAAGTTCATTAGAGTTACCAGCCTCGGAAATTGTAGCCCAAATAAATGCTTCACAGAGTTCAAGTAACGCGACACAGCTCAACATCAACTGTTCAGAAGAGACTGCGGAATCAGGTCTTCATGGTTGAATTGCTACAAAGAAACGACTCAAAGGACACCAATAATAAGAGACTTGATTGGGCCAAGAAACACGAGCAATGGACATTAGACTGGTGGAAATCTGTCCTTTGGACTGATGAAGCCAAATTTGAGATTTTTTGGATCCAACCGCCGTGTCTTTGTGAGACGCAGAGTAGGTGAACGGATGCTCTCTGCATGTGTGGTTCCCACCTTGAAGCATGGAGGAGGAGGTGTGGGGGTGCTTTGCTGGCGATGCTGTGTGTGATTTATTTAGAATTCAAGGCACACTTAACCAGCATGGCTACCACAGCATTCTGCAGCAATACTCAGTCCCACTAAGTGCAAGCCAGATGGGATGATCATTTGTTTTTCAACAGGACATTGACCCCAAACACACCTCCAGGCTATGTATGGGCTATTTGACCAAGGAGTGATGTCGTGCTGCTTCAGATGACCTGGCCTCCACAATCACCCGACCTCAACCCTATTGAGATTGTTTGGGATGAGTTGGACCCCAGAGTGAAAGGAAAAGCAGCCAACACGTGCTCAGCATATGTGGGAACTCCTTCAAGACTGTTGGAAAAGCATTCCAGGTGAAGGGGGTTGAGAGAATGCCAAGCGTGTGCAAAGCTGTGATCAAGGTAAACGGTGGCTACTTTCAAGAATCTCAAATATAAAATATATGTTTTTGTTAAACACATTTTTGGTTACTACATGATTCCATGTGTTATTTTATAGTTCTGGTGTCTTCGCTATTATTCTACAATATAGTAAAAATTAAATAAACCTTTGAATGAGTGTGTCCAAACTTTTGACTGGTACTGTATTAATGGGGGAATTGACAGACAGTAGCAAACAATTCACACTACGAAGTTATGAAAAAATGTACGTGGCTCCGCAATGGCTTATTCGCGATAGATTAGTCTACTGCTCAACTTTTTTTTTTTTAAATGGTCAACCAACAGCCTATCGACCAGTCGAATAATTTGGGTCAGCCCTAGATTAACTATAATCCAATGACAGGAGAACTGTGATGCTCTTTGTGTTACAATCAACTCAATGACTGTTTGATGTGCTGAATATGGTGATAGTGTTCCTCCTGTACTTGAGTTAGGACCACACCGAGAACACTGGTTGTGTCCTTGCTCTTCAGCGTGTGTGTTTTCGGTAATTCAACAGCTACGTTTGTGTGTTAGTATGATCAGAGATCTCTATCTTTGCCTCTTGTTGATGGTATCTATTTTAGAGTGTATTAATGTATCATGTTCTTTCTCCCTGACCTGTATCTGGGTGCCCCTGTGTAACACATATATGGATTCCCCTTGTGCGTGGTGCTATGCATGTTGGTTCCAGGTCTGAGGAAGAAGAACCTCTCTCCCGGTGCCGTGGAAACTGATGTGCGAGGCATCTCCGGTGTCGATCTGTTCGGAGCATCCGATGCCGTTGTCAAACACGTACTCGAGGTAAGAGTCTATTTTGAGTCTCTGTAAGACATTGATGTCTATTGATGGTACTTTAGTTGTGCTTCAGAACTGCTATAGGCAAAGATCTGTATAATGAGAGTGTTGTGAGCACTGAGCAGATCAGTGAAATGAATAGTAATGTTATTGGTAGGAACAGGAGTTTGTGCTTACTTAAAAAGTCTGGGCCACATGATGGCAAGTTGTGAGCCATGTGAGTTTCCCTCTCTCCCTGCAGGGTCACGATCGTGGGGTCAACTGGGCCGCCTTCCATCCCACCATGCCTCTCATCGTCTCAGGGGCTGACGACCGACAGGTCAAGATTTGGAGGATGAACGGTAAGTAGAATGGGTCATTCCATGAAATTAGTCCCATTGGTATTTCAGGTAGGAATTGTGCACCAATATTGATTTTTAAAAGCCTGATTTATTAAATGTAGTGCTCTTTATTATTGACCACATGGAAAATTCAATAAATCTTGCAATTCAATACATTCATCATTTTTTTTATTTGACTAAAGACTCGCTAAACTGCCAAAATTCTGTATTTCGACATGTACCTCTGTGCACCCTCTATGACATAGGAACATTTTAACCACTTAATTAAACCTCTTTGGGCTAGCATCCCACCTCGACAATATTCGGTGAAATTGCGGAGCGCGAAATTCAAAATACAAAAAGGCTTTACAGCGAAAGCATACCATGTGATTATCTGAGGACAGCTCCCCGCATACACCAGCATTAAAAACATTTTTCAAACCAGCGGAGGCGTCACAAAAATCAGAAATGGTGATGAAATAAATTACTTACCTTTGAAGATCTTCCTCTGTTTGCAATCCCAAGGGTCCCAGCTACACAACAAATGGTTGTGTTTGATAAAGTCCTTCTTTATATCCCCATAAAGTCTGTTTAGTTGGCACGTTTGATTCAGTAATCCACCGTTCCACTTGTTCAACATGCAGACAAAGGAATCCCAAAAGTTACCGGTAAACTTCATCCAAACAAGTCAAACAATGTTTCTTATCAAGCCTCAGGTACCCTAATATGTAAATAAATGATCAAATTTAAGACGGAATGTAGTCTGTTCAATACCGGAGATAAATAACGAAGTGCGCGCCCTCATTCACGTGCGCCACAAGACTAGAGTCCGAATGTGAGAGACCTTGAAAAACTACAACTACTTGCTAATTTTTCAGAAAACAAGCCTGAAACCCTTTCTAGAGACTGCCATCTAGTGGAAGCCATAGGAACTGCAATCTGGGAGATATTTATTTGTATATCCCCATAGACAAGCATTGAAATTTACATTTACATTTTAGTCATTTAGCAGACGCTCTTATCCAGAGCGACTTACAGTAGGATGCATACATTTTTACATACTGAGACAAGGATATCCCTACCGGCCAAACCCTCCCTAACCCGGACGATGCTATGCCAATTGTGCGTCGCCCCACGGACCTCCCGGTTGCGGCCGGCTGCGACAGAGCCTGGGCGCGAACCCAGCCCAGCCTGGGCGCGAACCCAGAGACTCTGGTGGCGCAGCTAGCACTGCGATGCAGTGCCCTAGACTACTGCGCCACCCGGGAGGCTATGACCTAGACCACTGCGCCACCCGGGAAATGGCCTGTGACCTCAACAACAAAAAAATCTGGATGGATTTTCCTTGGGTTTTCACCTGCCATATTAGTTCTGTTATACTCAGACATTATTTTAACAGTTTTAGAAACTTCAGAATGTTTTCTATCCAATGCTACCAATTATATGCATATCCGAGCTTCTGGGCCTGAGTAACAGGCAGTTTACTTTGGGCACGTCATTCATCCGAATTTTCAAATACTGCCCCCTAGCCCTAAAGTTTTAACCTCAACATTTTTTCACCATCATTAACACCGTATCCATCCACAGTTTTTATGTGAGTTATGTCGTACAGTATAAATAAACAAATCACGTCAGCTGCGATGGAAACAGGAAGTTTCTGTACTTTTTTTTTTTATGCTGACAGAATTTGTTCGTTAGACATGGTGGGATCTTTTTGTGTCTGTAAAATGAATTATGTGAGAAATGGCGGTGGAAACATGGATAATCATCATCATACCTAAGTAAACTTGGAGTCACGATAATAAGGTGTGTGTGTGTGGTATTCCCACTACGACTCGGGAAACCATTCAGTTTATTAGGCTTCAAATTAAATAAGTAATGGTGAAAGTGCACAGTAATGTTGATGCTCCTTTCCAAAAAATATATAGGGTCTTATTCTGTTGACTTGGTGATCGATGTTTGACAAATATTCTCACGCTTATCCGTAATAATCTCATGTTGACTAGCCTACCAGCACCGTATCTGCGAGCTGTTGGCTAGTGCGAAGACTAGAGTAGTCATATTTGCTATTTAACGCAACAGTTGAAAATGCGATGGAAACATGAACTTTAGAATTTTATTTGGTACATGAAAAAATATGTTTTGTGTGCACCTCATCACGCACCTATTTTTATCCGCAACAAGTCAGTTTGGTGAAAACACTACAACATTTCTTTATGCGGATTCTAGAATATTCGCATGAAACTGTCGCTAATTGGATGGAAACCTAGCTACTGTAAAGCCAGAGTTATTTTGTTGCTTTGACAGTCATTTCTGAACATTATTTATTTAATGTGATTCATTTTAAGGTAAAACGAGGTACAGGTTGTCTTTAAGGTCAACCCTGTTACATAATCTGAACTCTTGTTTTAATAAGGTGAAACTATTCCTTTTTTAACAATAAAAAGAAACATTGAACATCTAATAGTCAAATCATACTGTAAGATCAGGTGAGCTGATTCTACTCTATGGCCATTTTCTGTTTTGTGGTGGAAAACTTGAGTGGGTCGAGCATAACACGTCAACCCTGTTACCCATAGATGGGCTAGAAATGTTTGAACAATTTCATATTTTTTTGTGACGCTTTCATTGAATTGTCACTCACTGTTGCACACAAGAAGCGTTCATTCACCCTGTTACTTTATTTGGCACTTAATAGGCACTTGCTATCATCATTTTTATTATTTAACCTCTTGAGATGGGAAGACATGTTTTTTATTAAGTTGAACATGTGCTCTTTATGACAGAAGGGTAGGGTTATTTATTTTTTACACTATCCAAAAAGGGACTCATTTTGTGGAACAACCCAGATAATGAATTGTCTTCACTATGTACGCATTTATAAACTGCAGAGCATTTTTTTAAATAAAGGTACAGTGCTATTTAAAGAACATGCTTGGTTGATGATTTTTTTTTTAAAGATCCTAGCAATTTTCTAACTTGATTGTCTTACTTTCTCCCCTTCCCCAGAGTCCAAGGCGTGGGAACTGGACACCTGCAGGGGCCACTACAACAACGTGTCCTGTGCTGTCTTCCACCCCCGCCAGGAGCTCATCCTGTCCAACTCTGAGGACAAGAGTATTCGTGTGTGGGACATGTCCAAAAGGACCGGTGTCCAGACCTTCCGCAGGGACCACGACCGCTTCTGGGTGCTGGGGGCTCACCCCAACCTCAATCTATTTGCTGCTGGTAAGTGACTTACACATAATGATAACATTATGGGTCTTTTTAATGTGCTTCAAGTAGATTACATTGTAAGGCAGTTGGAGCTGATAGTCTTGAATCTTGACCCACCTCATATGCAGATAGACAAACATACTGAATATTGCTGCACTTAATTTCACTGTTTTTCAGTGACCGTGTGTTGGAGGCATTTGTTAATTAGAAGTGGAGTGTGTAACCAGGCTGTTTGTCCTCCAGGTCATGACAGTGGTATGCTGGTGTTTAAGCTGGAGCGTGAGCGTCCAGCCTATGCTGTGTACGGCAACATGCTCTACTATGTCAAGGACCGCTTCCTGCGCCAGCTCGACTTTAACAGCAGCAAGGACACCGCTGTCATGCAGCTGCGCAGGTGTGTGTGCGTATGCATGCTCATATAATACTGCAAAGTCTTTATTGTCCTGAAACTGAGTTCTGAAGAATGAGTGACTGCTTGCCATTTTGTAAAATAATGCGAGAGGTCAGCTGGTTTTGTCATTATGTGGAATCTAACCACGTTCTGTTTTTCTACTAGTGGGTCAAAGTTCCCAGCGTTCAGCATGTCTTACAACCCCGCAGAGAATGCTGTCCTGCTCTGCACTGTGAGTCTCGCTCTTAAAAATAAGTGCATACACATAATAGGTTATACAGTACAGTCATGGCCAAAAGTTTTGAGAATGACACACATTAATTTTCACAAAGTCTGCTGCCTCAGTTTGTATGATGGCAATTTGCATATACTCCAGAATGTTATGAAGAGTGATCAGATAAATTGCAATGAATTGCAACGTCCCTCTTTGCCATGCAAATGAACTGAATCCCCTAAAAAACATTTCCACTACATTTCAGGCCTACCACAAAAGGACCAGCTGACATCATGTCAGTCATTCTCTCGTTAACACAGGTGTGAGTGTTGACAAGGCTGGAGATCACTCTGTCATGCTGATTGAGTTCGAATAACAGACTGGAAGCTTCAAAAGGAGGGTGGTGCTTGGAATCATTGTTCTTCCTCTGTCAAACATGGTTACCTGCAAGGAAACACGTGCCGTCATCATTGCTTTGCACAAAAAGGGCTTCACAGGCAAGGATATTGCTGCCAGTAAGATTGCACCTAAATCAACCATTTATCAGATCATCAAGAACATCAAGGAGAGCAGTTCAATTGTTGTGAAGAAGACCTCAGTGCGCCCAAGATAGTCCAGCATGCGCCAGGACCGTCTCCTAAAGTTGATTCAGCTGCGGGATCGGGGCACCACCAGTACAGAGCTTGCTCAGGAATGGCAGCAGGCAGGTGTGAGAGCATCTGCATGCACAATGAGGCGAAGACTTTTGGAGGATGGCCTGGTGTCAAGAAGGGCAGCAAAGAAGCCACTTCTCTCCAGGAAAAACATCAGGGACAGACTGATATTCTGCAAAAGGTACAGAGATTGGACTGCTGAGGACTGGGGTAAAGCCATTTTCTCTGATGAATCCCCTTTCCGATTGTTTGGGGCATCTGGAAAAAAGCTTGTCCGGGGAAGACAAGGTGAGCGTTACCATCAGTCCTGTGTCATGCCAACAGTAAAGCATCCTGAGACCATTCATGTGTGGGGTTGCTTCTCAGCCAAGGGAGTGGGCTCACTCACAATTTTGCCCAAGAACACAGCCATGAATAAAGAATGGTACCAACACATCCTCCGAGAGCAACTTCTCCCAGGCATCCAGGAACGGTTTGGTGACGAACAATGCCTTTTCCAGCATGATGGAGCACCTTGCCATAAGGTAGAAGTGATAACTAAGTGGCTCAGGGAACAAAACATCGATATTTTGGGTCCATGGCCAGGAAATCCCCCAGACCTTAATTCCATTGAACTTGTGAACAAACTCCAAGCATTGATTATACAAGAATGGGCTGCCATCAGTCAGGATGTTAATTGACAGCATGCCAGGGCGGCTTGCAGAGGTCTTGAAAAAGAAGGGTCAACACTGCAAATATTGACTCTTTGCATCACCTTCATGTAATTGTCAATAAAAGCCTTTGACACTTATGAAATGCTTGTAATTATACTTCAGTATTCCATAGTAACATCTGACAAAAATATCTAAAGACACTGAAGCAGCAAACTTTGTGGAAATTAATATTTGTCATTCTCAACTTTTGACTATACACGCACACACAATCAATTTAGACACGGTTTCTTTAGTTGTTGAAAATGTAATGCCGTGTCTCTTGCTCTTGCAGAGGGCAACCAACCTGGAGAACAGCACCTATGACCTGTATGCCATTCCCAAAGAGAGCGACTCTCAGAACCCAGATGGTAAAGCTGCACCCTTATTCTCTCGTATAGCGAGACAGCATCTGTGAAGTGTTAATGTAATTCCAGTTTCATATTCTGTTTTTTAGATTATGAAAACCCACTAAACCCATGTTCATTCTTTCTCCCCCTCCTGCAGCTCCTGAGGGGAAGAGGTCCTCTGGTCTGACCGCAGTCTGGGTCGCAAGGAACAGGTTTGCTGTTCTGGACCGCATGCATTCTGTAAGTGTGTGTGCACATTATTAAATTGTATTTGTAATTTCTAGGCCAATGGCTGTAGTTATTTTAAATATGGGTATGGTACATTTGAGTGGTCAGAGGATGACTATAATAATGATGGTGAACCCTGCTCTCCCTCCAGCTGCTGATCAAGAACCTGAAAAATGAGATTGTGAAGAAGGTGCAGGTGCCCAGCTGTGAGGAGATCTTTTACGCCGGGACAGGCTCCCTGCTGCTGCGCGACGCAGATGGGGTCACTCTCTTTGATGTGCAGCAGAAACGCTCGCTGGCCACCGTGAAGATTGCCAAGGTCAAGTATGTGGTGTGGAGTGCTGACACCAGCCACGTGGCCCTGCTGGCTAAACACGGTACGTACTGTACACACTCTAAACACACTCAGATCTATATCAGGATTACACTCTTATCTGTCCTCTACTTTCTCTACAACTTGGCTGCCAAGGTTTTTGGCCCTCTTGCTGTTTATAAACTTATCACGATTCACTCTCTATAGCTGTTGTCAACAATATATCCTAGATTTACACCCATTTTAGCTGTTCCCTCGCTCTAGTACCCCAGATTTACCTGCTATTAAATCTGTTGATAAATCTCTACTTTCCTCTGCAGCCATTATGATCTGCAACAGGAAGCTGGAGAGTCTGTGCAACATCCATGAGAACATCCGTGTGAAGAGTGGAGCCTGGGACGAGAGTGGCGTCTTCATTTACACCACATCTAACCACATCAAATACGCCCTCACCGCAGGGTAATGCACAAGACGCCACTAACGCACACTTTATTCAGAGTATATTCGAAGTACAGTATATTGATTCATTCCCTTCCTAGTCCTTTGAACATACTGGATTATGAAAGCTGTTTACTCATTCAGTGGTGCGTTTGAGAGACGAGAGGAGTATCCAACTTTTCTAATCACACTCTACTCTGTCTGTAGTGATCATGGTATCATTCGTACTCTGGACCTGCCCATCTACGTGACCCGGGTCAGAGGCAACAGCGTCTACTGTCTTGACCGTGAGTGCAGGCCCCGTGTGCTGACCATCGACCCCACGGAGTACCGTTTCAAACTGGCCCTGGTCAACCGCAAATATGAAGAGGTGAGGAAGTAGCACTGAATTGCATCAATCTCTTAGTTAACATGGTAATCTCTTTCTTTTAAACTGACTTTGTGACCCCTGACCTTTGTCTCCTCCAGGTTCTGCACATGGTGCGTAACGCCAAGCTGGTTGGCCAGTCCATCATCTCCTACCTGCAGAAGAAGGGTTACCCTGAGGTAGCCCTACACTTTGTCAAGGATGAGAAGACCCGCTTCAGTCTGGCTCTGGAGTGTGGCAACATTGAAGTGAGTTTGAGACCCCAGGTTTCATTGGGAATTTCTTGAGATCATCTGTGTGAAACGCTGTGTGATGTAATTTTTCCTTCGTGTCTGTAGGTGGCGTTGGAGGCTGCCAAGGCTCTGGATGAGAGGGGCTGCTGGGAGCGGCTGGGCGAGGCTGCGCTGCTGCAGGGTCACCACCAGGTTGTGGAGATGTGCTACCAGAGGACCAAGAATTTCGACAAGCTCACCTTCCTCTACCTCATCACTGGTAACCTGGCCAAGCTCCGCAAGATGATGAAGATCGGTAAGAGATTATTTTGTTGTTTTTGTCTTTTGTTTGACTGACGTGTGTGTCCGAGTTGCATGACTGACGTCTGTGTGGTGTTGCAGCTGAGATCAGGAAGGACATGAGTGGACACTACCAGGGTGCTCTGTATCTGGGGGACGTCAGCGAGAGAGTTCGTATCCTGAAGAACTGTGGCCAGAGTGAGTCCCCCTTAATTCACACACACCTAAATCTCTCTCCCACTCCCTCGACATTTCTGACAGAAGACTCTTGTTTCTGGTGCTTTTGGTACTAAACTGCTTGTCTTTAACTCTGATCTCTGTGTGGCTGTCTTCCATATGTAGAGTCACTGGCATATCTGACTGCTGCTACCCACGGGATGGACGAAGAGGCAGAAGCCCTGAAAGAGACATTTGACCTGGAGAAGGAGACTGTCCCTGAGGTGGACCTCAATGCCCAGCTGCTGCAGCCACCACCTCCTATTAACCCCCTGGATACCAACTGGCCCCTGCTTACTGTGTCCAAGGGCTTCTTTGAGGGAGCCATTGCAGCTAAAGGTGAGTCCCCAGCCCTGACACTCCATGCCATCATTTGGGTTTAGATGTAATGTTGTAATGGTGATGTAATTTAGGTGATGTAATGTGCCATGTCAGCATGGTGTGTATTGAGTTGGAAATGTGTTTATGTTGGAGTGGGAAGTGGTCAGAGTATTTGTTGCGTAGAGATGTTAAATGTGTTTTTGTTTTTTGTTGTTGTGTGTGTGTGTGATTCAGGGAAGGCTGGTCAGATGGCTGCAGACATGGATGTTGATGCCCCAGGAGGAGAGGGCTGGGGAGAGGATGCAGAACTTCAGCTGGATGAGGGTGAGTCAGTCAGAAAGTAGAGACATCTGATGGACCCTGCCTATTACTCCATCTCTTCCTATGTTCATCTCATTTCTCTTCTGTTTCCATCAGATGGCTTCATGGATGCCCAGGATGGATTAGGAGAGGAAGGAGGTGCAGTGAAGGAGGAAGGAGGAGGTTGGGAGGTGGAGGAAGATCTGGATCTTCCTCCAGAGCTGGTGAGATGATTCTCTCTTCTTTGACATCAGTTCTGTCTTGACAATTTGGCTTAAGGAATGCAAATCATAGCAGCAATGATGACATGTCAGTTTGAGAACGTTTATTTTCTCTAACACTAGGAGTTGTCAGCTGGTGCTGGAGGAGGGGCTGAAGATGGTTTCTTTGTCCCGCCCACTAAGGGCATGAGCCCCACCCAGCTGTGGTGCAACAACTCTCAGCTCCCTGTGGACCACGTCCTGGCTGGCTCATTTGAGACCGCCATGAGGGTAAGCTTACACACACACACACACACACACACACACATACTTTATACAGGTTTATACTTTGTACTCAAGTCTCTCTCTTCCTCTACTTTTCAGTTGCTCCATGACCAGGTTGGGGTGGTGCAGTTTGGGCCCTATAAGCAGCTGTTCATGCAGACTCTGTCCCGCGGGCGGACCTGCTACCTGGGCCTGCCTTCTTTACCCTGCCTGCGTGGCAACCCCCAGAGGAACTGGAAGGACTGTGGGACCAAGCAAGGGCTGCCTGCTGTGGGGCTTCGTCTTTCTGACCTCATCTCCCGCCTGCAGCAGTGCTACCAGCTCACCACTGCCGGCCGCTTCGAGGAGGCTGTTGAACGCTTCCGCGCCATCCTGCTGTCTGTGCCACTGCTGGTGGTCGACAACAAGCAGGAGATCGCAGAGGTATGCAGACTTGTTTTAGAGTGAAATGATTTCATTGTGGTCAATGTTATTTACTGCGGTTAATCAAGTGTGGGTCGGATGGTAGTTGGTGGTGGTTACCTGATTTGAGGTTACTGTCTCTCTTAGGCTCAGCAGCTGATCACAATCTGCAGAGAATACATTGTTGGCCTCACCATGGAAACAGAAAGGAAGAAGTTGCCTAAAGAAACATTGGACCAGCAGAAGAGGCTGTGTGAGGTATTGTCCTTGTTTCTCTACTTCCCATCTCAACCGTTAAGTCCCTAATCATAAGAGTTTACTACCCAGTAGTCGTTTAATTATTGTATTTGATTGTTTGATATTTTCAGATGGCAGCTTACTTCACCCACTGCAGTCTCCAGCCAGTCCACATGGTCCTGGTCTTACGTACGGCACTAAATCTGTTCTTCAAACTGAAGAACTTCAAGACAGCTGCCAGTTTTGCCCGTCGCTTGCTTGAACTAGGGCCCAAACCAGAGGTGGCACAGCAGGTAACAATCTAACTGTTTGTCTGTATGTAAATGTAATTATTTCCATATTGTCACTTTTACCATCTCTATCGCTGTCTTTTAGACACGCAAGATCTTGGCAGCATGCGAGAAGACGCTGACAGATGCTCACCAGCTGAACTATGACCCCCACAATCCATTTGACCTGTGCGCTGCCTCCTACACGCCCCTATACCGTGGACGCCCCGTGGAGAAGTGCCCTCTGTCTGGGGCCTGCTACTGCCCCCCCTACAAAGGCCAGGTCTGCAGGGTCACACAGGTCAGTCAAGAGAACTGCTGTACTGTGTTATGTACACAAAGCCCCTCCTATTTAGAAGTGTCCTGCTTTTATGTAAATGTTGTATTAATTGCTTTGTCAGTCTTAAAACAGAGTTTAGACATCGCCTTCCCAGTGATATCTTTGACCCTCTAACCTTATTTCCAAGGTGACGGAGATCGGAAAAGATGTGATTGGTCTGCGTGTCAGCCCCCTGCAGTTCCGTTAGAGGACACGAAGAGGACCAGGGAAGAACGGCATTGATCCGTTCAGAGAAACACATCCACACTTTATTCTATATATAGTTTTTCTCACTAGGGTTGGAGAGAACAAAACATGATTGATGCGAGAGAATGCTTGATAGGATGACGTGATATATTGGTGAGAATTCTTGATATCAAGCATTTACATTTTTCAGACTGTCCGCTTTACCTTCCCTGTAATGCTGTATTTGTGAGTGCCATGTCATCTCTGCTCCAACGATTGAGAATTGTGGTTTTATTAGAACCCTACTAGCCATCTCTGTTGGTCTCTTTCTGACTAGTATACACCATCAGTATACATCATCATTCTAGCTTGTTTTAAATCATAGTTTTCAAAATTGACACCCCAAAGATTTGACAGCTCTGGATCAAAGTCATGTCCTGCAAATGTTGCAAGTACAGCATTAAAGGGCCAAGTTGGTGCAAATAAAAGTTGTCCTTGATCTGAGATAAATGAAGTGTTATTCAATTTTTTCCCAGAGGAGTACAGGTTTAATCATTAACTCTACTCATGTAGGAATAATTGTCATTGTAACATTTTGACAAACCATCTAGCAGTTTGCTTTTGAACACGGAAGTTTGTTATAAATTTCCTTCAGAACAAACTTCCTTTAGATTTTCTAAAGTGCCTGTCCTATATCTCAGAGATCAGGGAACTTTTAACATGTATTTATCCCCATATTTTAGGCACTAAACGATCTCCATGTACTTCCATTCAGGAGATGTATGTGTGTGTCCTAGAGCAAAACAGAATGGTTGTGAGCTATATGGATCACTCCCAAGATATTGGTATCACTCCGTGGCGGAGGGATACATCCGAGGTGAGGATTTACAGATTTCCGGCACAGACCCCGAAAGGGGAAGCAACGCCCAGTACCGCTGAAATAACTGCAGGGGGAGGTGCCACATTACCCGATAGTACCTAGCAAGAGGAAGCCCAGCTGGCCGTAGCACAGATCTCAGTGAGGGGCACTCCTCTCAATAGAGCCCAGGACACTGCCACACCTGATTGAATGTGCCACCACAGATCCCAGCACTGGCCTTCCAGCCAAGCGGTATGCTGTCATAATCGTGTCCATGATCCAGTGAGAGCCTCTGCTTGATAGAGTCCTGGGGGCTGGGCTCTCACCATAGACAAAATGCTGGTCTTGTGCTCACTGACCGTGTCTGTTCCACATAGGGAACAGCATGACGGAGGGAGTTCCAAAAGCCACTGCCGGGGGGGGGGTTGTAAGCAGACGGGATAAAAGGGATGTTCAAAAGCCTGTCTCACAGAACCTTCGGGAGGAATGAAGGGTTGGGGCGGAAGATATACTCCTCCCCCGGGGTCCATCCTGTAGCACTCAGAACTTACCGAAGAAGCATGGAGCTCACCCACCCTCTTCATGGAAGTAATGCTACCAAGAAAACCACCTTCATAGAGAGGTGTTGGGAGGCAGGCGGCTTTGCCAAAGCTGCCAAGACCATATCCAGATCCCAGCTCGCCATTAAGCAGGTCCTAGCTGGACGCAGGCGACAAACCCCCTTCATAAACCTGGAGACCAAGGGATGGCGCCCCACTGGCCTGTCCATCCACCCCACATGGCAGGCAGATATAGTGGCCAAATACCCTCTCAGTGCAGAGGCTGCCAAGCCCTCATCCAAGCGAAACTGCAGGTATTGGAGGACATACTGCACCCTGCATGACTCGGGCACAACCTCAATACCAGTGCACCAAGAGCAGAACAACTGCCATCGCAACTGATATGCCACGGTTTTAGCTGGTCACCTTGCGCTCTGCATGGTGTTCCTTACGTCCTCCTGTAGTCCAAACATGGACCATTGGTGCCGTTCAGCGGCCAAGCCCACAGTCTGAGGTGGTGCGGTCTCGGATGCCACAGTGTTCCCCCGGCCTGAAACAGCAGGTCGGGTCTCGGGCATTTAACAAGGTGTCCCAGACAACAGGGACAGGAGAAGGCTGAACCAGGGTTGTCTGGGCCAGTATGGGGACACCAGCAGCAGATGATGCTCCGCTATCCTGGTCCTGTTCAGCACAGCCTGGATCAGGGGGGAGGGGGGGGTGGTGTAAGCTCCTGGCTAATTGTGAGTCAGAGCATCCAAGCCCAGAGTCCCTGGTGGCTCCGACATGGAGTACCACAGGGGGCAGTGTGCATTGTCCAGGGAGGCAAACAGGTCCATCTGCAGTGCACCCTCCCTAACTTGTCCCACAGGATGTAGGCTCCAGTCCCAAGGTGGCTGGCCTTCCCTCGAGAGCATATCCGCTGCCACATTCAGGATGTCAGGTACGTGCGCTGCCCGTAGAGATGCTAGACGTTCCTGAACCCAGAGAAGGAGCTCCCGTGCTATAAGACCGTAGTGCCAGCAGTACAGCGCCGAGCTCTAGTGTATTGATGTGCCTGCCGCTCCAAGGTGGTAGACAACAGCCGCTGGCTGACCTGCCCTTGGTCAGACCCCCCCAGCCGATCTGGGAGGCGTCTGTGCTGACCAGTTCCCGGCGGCACGTCCTCAGCATCTCCACCCCACCTGAGAGAAAGAAGCGACAGCGTCACCTCAAATGTCCTAAGGCCCTGTGTGGTCACACGCAGGTGACGGTAGCGCTTCAGGTGCAGCCGGTGGGAGTTGAACCACCGTTGAAGAGGCCAGAGAGGGAGCAGGCCTAGGGGAATCAGCAATGAGGCCGCTGTCCGCAAGCCCAACAGGTGTTGGCAGGTCGATGCAAGATGAGATTGCCTGAACCCTTCTGATGGGCAGGCGTGCTCTCATGAGGACTGAGTCCAGTTCCATGCCAATGAAGGCAACCCTCTTGTCGTTTACAGTAATGCCCAGCCCGCCAATGTGGGTCAGGAGCGTGTCTCTGTCTGAGAGGACCTGGGTCCTGGTTGGGGCACAAATCAGCCAATCTTCCAGGTAATTGAGGATCATCAATCCTTGGGACGTGAGAGGTGCCAGGACAGCATCCATGCACTTTGTGAAAGTGCGGGGTGCCAAGGAGAGCCCGAAGGGAAGAACCATGAATTCGTAAGCCGTCCCTTCGAAAGTGAATCGGAGGTACTGCCAATGAGCTGGGTGAACAGGAACAAGGAAGTACGCATCCCTCAGGTCCAGCGTCACAAACCACTGGTCCCTGGACAAGGGCTGCAACACGCGGCTGGGGACAGCATGTGGAACCTCAGTACCTTCAAGTACCCATTGAGGTTGTGGAGGTCCAGAATCAGTAAAAACCCCCAGTCTCTTTTTGGGACCACAAAATAAGTGAAGTAGTACCCACCTAGCCGCTCTGATACCGTGGTGAAACGAAGGCCCTGAAGGACGGGGGCCGGAAGCGGAATTGGTAACCCTTGAGCATTGTGGACAACACCCAGGGGGACTCCACACCCTCCTCCCACTTTGAGACCGGGAGAAGCAGCCGGTGAAGGGTGTGTCAGGGGTCCTGCCGGGTCCCGCCTCTCCTCTGGCGCCCTGAGCGCCTGGGTCTCCCAGGCACGTCACTATAGCGGTGACGGTAGACACCACCACACCTGTCACAAAGGGAAGGCGTGCTTCACGACTGAAGCACGCCTTCAGTCGTGGGTTCCGCCCTGGCAGAGGCCCAGCTCTCCTGCAAGGCCTCGCGGAACTTAGCAGAGATGGGGACAGATGGAGAGTCATCACTGTCCACCAGTTGATGTCCAGTGCAGTGGCTACCCAAGTGAGTAGGCTCCTCATAGCCTCTCGAGCTGCTGGGGGCTATGAAGCGGCTGCTGATGGCCTGTCAGCCTGGTAGCCCCGTTCACGGTGGTGAACAGTGCCAGAATCGTCCCCCAGGAACAGCCTATCACTGGCCAACAGGGAACAACTGTCGTCGCCATCGAATGCATGCGCCCTCCGTTTAAGGTGGTCCCATCGGTCCGACTCATGCCCCTGTCCAGGACTGGCAGCAGATGGGCTCTGCCTGCGGCCACGCTTCCTAGAAGGGGTACTGGGCCCAGTAGAGTGACTAAAAAGCCATAAGCTCAGCCAAGCCAACAAGGCCACGGAGAAGGGGTCCAACCAGGGGCGAAAATCTGAGATCAACCTTGGAGGGGACAATTACATTAAATTTTCTCAAGAGCAATTCCTGAGGGGGACAACAAAAGTAGAGCTGTAACACATAGCATACGTTGTTAAATGTATATTGAGGAACCATAATTCCTACAACTGGATAATTGATAGGTACAGTAGTTAACTGAAGGGTTTTACCAACTTGTTCAAATGTTTAAATCATTATAATTCTACTACTAATAATAGTTATAGCAGTGCTCCTTACCAGTCCAGTATGTATGCAGGTATTCGTACTTACAACCAGCATTATCAAGAAAGGTCAGTAGGTGACAATGGTACTGTACACTGTATGGGTGTAGTTTTCATAAATACAATGAACATGGTGTGATCACATCTAAAAGAATCTCCATTGAGAACCATCACAAAGTTGGTCTCAGTATTGAATTGACCTTTTAATTGGACTTTTTCTGATACATTTATATAGTCATTAAATATGTCCACCTGGCCTGAGTCTACAATATCTTTGCAAGAACAAAAAGCTTAAAATAAGTAGTTCTAAAAGCAAAATAACTACTTCAATGAAAAACCCAAATAAATCAAACAAAATATCCTTCAGTGTCTCAACTCAGCCAGTGTCTCAACTCAGCCAGTGTCTCAACTCAGCCAGTGTCTCAACTCAGCCAGTGTCTCAACTCAGCCAGTGTCTCAACTCAGCCAGTGTCTCAACTCAGCCAGTGTCTCAACTCAGCCAGTGTCTCAACTCAGCCAGTGTCTCAACTCAGCCAGTGTCTCAACTCAGCCAGTGTCTCAACTCAGCCAGTGTCTCAACTCAGCCAGTGTCTCAACTCAGCCAGTGTCTCAACTCTTCAAACAGCAGCTATGGACAAGTATGTCGCACAAAGTAGGCCATTTTAAATAAAATAACATGAAATAAATCATTTGTAAGTGTCCTGAAAACTACTAAACAAAAGAACAAATATCAATTACACCAGGGGTTCTCAAACAGGGGTCCATGGACTAATTGCAAGGGGTCCGTGAAATAAAAAAGTGTAATGAATGTAGTCAGTACCACAAGGTTTCCAGTAAGTTTACATATAATATAGAGGGGGTGGAGGTCCCTGAGGACTGCTCAAAACCTTGCCTGCCTTGCCTCAAAATATGCAGGGGTTTCAGTACCCCAAAAAGGTTGAGAACCGCTGCTATACACACTACTGAACAAAAGAACCGAGCATATGTTTGCGGGTTTCCTCAACAACACATCAGTTGGCACTTTCGCAATGCCCTCGCCTGTTGTCTCCGACACCCTGTATAGCCCAATAAACTCCTTGTGAGGGACATGGTCATGGTCAACATAACGCAGACAGACACTCTCCTGTTCAGCACCAGAGACATCTTGAGTACCATCAACAATTAATGAAAATTGTACAATCGGAAGAGACCTAATCTCAGCTGCAATGCCTCGAATGACTATTGGCCATGATGTTCAGAATTTCATTCTGTGCTTTGGGGCCTGTGTACATTGTGGTACGCTCTGTTAACCACTTCAGTAAAATGGGATCATCCTCTTCTGCCCTAAGTTTCAAAATGGTATAAATTCCCACTGTCATCCGTGTGGCCTCTAAAGGCTTGTCCCTGTCTTACTACATGCCGCACCGAACTAACAATTTTCATCAAGCAATGCCTTGCGTCATCCAGCTGTTTAACCCACGCGCTGGACATAACTGGACACTGATTGGATTTAGCTGGTGTGCTGTTACAATTACAAAGTGGCGGTGGGTTTGGCAATTTTGATGTGCTGTGAATTTTTCAATGCCTTTTCTCCAGTTCCTAAATCCTGCACTAATGAAGGCAGCATCAGCTCTTTGGCCAAAAGATGGCTGGCTTGAAAACCCTTGGCTACAGTGAAAACACAACACTCCTTTTATTGATGGATTATAATGTAGCCAGGGGAAATCGCGAAACCATCTCTCTTGAAACGTCAACACTCTGTTGGCAAGAGTTTGCGGTTCTATAAATTGTGGGTGTGGCTGATATGGTTTTGTGCCATCATTGTGGTAACTGGACAATGCTGTGCCACTGTCCCCTATACTGGTGCTGCTGGCAACAAGGGTGACACTTGGTCCTGCCGTGGCTGTGACACTGTCCTCTGAAGTCTCTCTTCCTGGCTCTTTCCCTTTCACCCTCCTAACTGACTCAGCCGGTCTCCTAGAAAATAAATAAGGTGTTTGCCGTACTCCTAACTACCGGTACCCAAAACTACACAATTAATCACAACAGCAATACCATTGCCGTAAACAAATCTTAGTTTAGTCACCAGTTTAAGTTGAGAGTGGGGGTATCCATGGCATTTTCCAATTATGTCCCTATTTTACAAGTCAAAAAAATTGAGAACCTTTCATACTGTTGCCAAACAAAGACTCAACAAACTTACCTGAGACTCCCTGTCTCTGCCAGTCTGTCCCTGCATATCTGTCCCCAGCTCTGCTGTCTGTGTGCCATCTGTTGCCTGCTCTGCCTAATGACATCATTGTGAAACATTTCCATTAGCATTTCACTTCTTTCTTATGAACATTTTATCAACTAGTCGTTGAGATATTAGGATACTAGAGTTCTTACTATGCGTTTTGGTGTACTGACAAATACTCTGATGTCCGTCTTCTTACTTTTTTCTGCCATTTTTCTACCTGGCTGGCCGGCTGGCCTAGCTGCACACACACACATTTACACAACACATGCTGCAACCTTTTGTAATTTAAATAGTTTGTTTCATATTGGCTGGCTTCCAACAATAGCTGAATTTGTAAAGCTAGCGAGCACCAATTCCGTTTCTGTGTGTTTGCTATAATCTTTGCTACCTGGTTAAATAAAGGTGAAATAAAATAAAATAAAAAAAGTTCACTAGCGACAATTTATCTTTTGCAACGAGACCATTATATGTATTTAAGACAATGGTAGAAGAGAGTGTAGTTCTGTTCTGTTCAGTTTGGACTTCAGTTTATTGCTAACCTAATCACAGGGACGTCGAAGCACTACAGCTGCATGCTGATCTTGGAATAAACTGACGATAGCAAAGATTCCATCTTTGACGACGCCACATAAATGGAATAGGTACTAGCTAGCTTGATAGTTAATGTTTGCTTTAGTTTGCGCGCTAGCTCTGCAAATTCAACTAGTGTGTGAACCCTGCCAACATAAAAATAAATAAATAACATTGCTATGGACCTGCTATGGATTGACTGGATTAACCTCACGTCAGTTACGTACATGTCCCTTTCGGACAGTAGATACGAACCCTTTATTACCTTGCCAGCTAAAGAACTGGCAGTGGATCAAACCATTGTGAGGCAAAGGGCGGGGGGGGTCGCAATCTTTTGAAATTTAAATGCGCTATTAAGTGTCTATAATCAGCACAAGTGCTTTCATTGCGTATTATTAATATTATTGAAATTACATAGTTATGTTTACAGTGTTATATTGGGGGGGACAAATCATATTTTTCCCAAGATGGGGGGGTCGTGTCCTCCCCGTCCCCCCTGGGATTTCCGCCTATGGGTCCAACGCCCTGGGAGAGCTACGTCTTGACCCACTTGGAGGAATAGGGTCCCGGTGAGGGATAAATTACCCAGTACCTCTGCAAACACAGGGGAAGACCCCTATGGGAAAAACAAGCAGACAAAAAACAGCAACCAGGTAATGGATTTGATTAATTTGTTTTATGCCAACTGCAATATTACTTAGCTGGTTTAATATCCAAGCAGTAAAAACAGCACCATATGGAGTAACTCCGTTAAGGAACTACAAAGTTAATGTCTCAACTCAGTGGAAAGCCCACCACAATACTTTAACACTCTGCAGGGGAAAGAACAAAAAAGAAACCATGGCCGGTGAGCAGCATGTTAAAGCAATTCACAGACATAGAACAAGCCAGTCGGCAAGTTGTGTAAAGTAAATTACAGTTCGTGGCTGCAAGAGCCACCATACTAATGGATGCACACGGCGTTGTAGTGTAACGCTAACGAAAAACAATTACAACAAACCAGGGGCGGAAGACACAGATCAACAGCGTGCAGCGAGTGGAGCACTCAAGAGGGGCTGGCCATGTGGCCAGCTGCTCTAGGCTGCAAACAGCCAGTGAGTATACTTCCACGCAAGATATTACACTTACCAAGCAATGCAGGTGTAGAAGCACGGTGGCAAGGAAAAACTCCCTAGAGAGGGCCAAAACCTAGGAGGAAACCTAGAGAGGAACCAGGCTATGAGGGGTGGCCAGTCCTCTTCTGGCTGTGCCGGGTGGAGATTATAACAGAACATGGCCAAGATGTTCAAATGTTCATAAATGACCAGCATGGTCAAATAATAATAATCACAGTAGTTATCGAGGGTGCAGCAAGTCAGCACCTCAGGAGTAAATGTCAGTTGGCTTTTCATAGCCGATCATTAAGAGTATCTCTACCGCTCCTGCTGTCTCTAGAGAGTTGAAAACAGCAGGTCTGGGACAGGTAGCACGTCCGGTGAACAGGTCCGGGTTCCATAGCCGCAGGCAGAACAGTTGAAACTGGAGCAGCAGCATGGCCAGGTGGACTGATCGGACAGCTCAGAGCTTCTGCTCTTGTCCGTAAAAACAAATGGTTTGGTGGAAGAGGCAGGCCAGGAACAAGGAAGGAGGATGTGGTCAAGCAAGGCATCCCCGGAGTCTAAATGCACTAAGGTTTAATCAGAACAGGCATAGATTAGTTACTCTATTTTCCTTTCCCGACATGAGTTTATTGTGTTTAAAACCAACTTTATTAAAATAACAGCTAACAGCTGTGCGGGGGGAGGGGGGGAGCTAAGGAATGCATCCACATATATACACACACTTTTATATACACACACATTTTTTGTACTTTTGTATTTTGTAAAAAAATATATATATATATTATGCTTATGAAAAATAAACGATGTGTAATTAAAGTCAGTCTTGCATGATTATGTTTATTTTTTATGTCAGTTTCAACATTATGGACATCGGTGTGTCTGTGGTCCATTTGGCCTGTCCCACAGCTTCCTTCAATGATGGATTATGAGTGGCTCTGTTGATGAACTTCTGTGTCGTGGCTATGGCTTCTATATATAGGGGCGGACCCCAGCCATGACACAGGTGTACAAGGGAGTAAGTCTGTAAATCCTCACCTCGGATGTATCCCTCCGCCACGCAGTGATACCAATATATTGGAGTGATCCAATATAGTGAAACATAACAGCATTGTATTCGTGCTAGTAATCTTTCAATCGAGTAGGCTACAGATGTTTTTTGTTTGAAAACACTGCTCTAGCTCTGAAGGTCGATATCAGCTGATGCGGTGGATTGAGAAGCAGCCCATCCCAAAAAACACATCTCTACCTTAATTAAACAGACAGATTTTGATGGGATTGTTTTATGTTAGATTTAAGGAATAAGGCAAAATGAAGTGTGGTATATGGCCAATATACCACAGCTAAGGGCTGTTCTTATGCGCAACGCCGAGTGCCTGGACACAGTCCTTAGCCATGGTATATTGGACATATCACAAACCCCCGAGGCGCCTTATCGCTATTATAACCTGGTTACCAACGTAATTAGAGCAGTACATTTTTTTTGTCATACCCAGCTATCAGCCAGTCAGCATTCAGGGCTCAAACCACACAGTTTATAATTCCTATTAACCCATGATTTTTTATGGTAAAATCATGGGCACGTTAGTCATAATGCAAAAGCAACAGTCTACAGACGAAAGTCGAGGGAGCTGCATCTGTGACAGCTGAAAGTCAGACACTTAATTTCAGAACTGAGTACTCAGTACTTTGTTGAAGCACCTTTGGCAGCGATTACGGCCTCAAGTCTTCTTGGGTAGTAAGCTACAAGCTTGGCACACCTGTATTTGGAGATTCTCCCATTCTTCTCTGCAGATCCTCTCAAGCTCTGTCAGGTTGGATGGGGAACTTCGCTTCACAGCCATTTTCAGGTCTCTCCAGGGATGTTTGATCGTGTTCAAGTCCGGGCCACTCAAGGACATTCAGAAACTTGCCCTGAAGCCACTCCTGCATGGTCTTGGCTGTGTGCTTAGGGTCATTGTCTTGTTGGATGGTAAACCTTCGCCCCAGTCTGAGATCCTGAGCGTTCTAGAGCAGGTTTTCATCAAGGATCTCTCGTTACTTTGTGCTGTTTAATTTTCCCTTGATCCTGACTAGTCTCCCAGTGCCTGTAAACTAGTAAAAAAAATTACAAATAGTTTATACAAAACGTATTGCAATTGGTGGTCATACCCCAAATGCGACCATTTAAAGCCTTGATAGTTGCATCCTTCCTCAGGGAATGGTCGATAGTTGACAACATGTTGGCAGGTATTTTGATCTGCTGCTCTAGAGTTCCAGCAGACTCACCTGGGAAAAGAGAGATGGACACATTAGTTTTTTATAAAAGTCTAGGAGACTTTTAGTGGGGGAGAGCACATGAGTTTGAGTGAGTACAGTAAATCCAATCCAACCAGTGGCCCTGGATAATATGCTATATGTCATCACACAGACAGACAGCCATAGTGAAGGAGGTTTACATAGTGCATAAAGGATATTACCACCAGCAGAGGTTACATGTCTGTGCTCTGGAGAGATCGCAGGTAGTTGGTCTGAAGGCTCTGGAGTTCCTTGGAATATTATATCTATAGAGCGATAGATAGAGGTACCGAATGCTATTGAAAGAGAGATCAAAGAGATTCTTCAAAGTAGCCACCGTTTTCCTTGATGACAGCTTTGCACACTCTTGACATTCTCTCAACCAGCTTCATGAGGTAGTCACCTGAAATGCATTTCAATTAACAGGTGTGCCTTGTTCAAAGTACATTTGTATAATTTTTTTCTGATAAAATAATGTATATGTTGAAAGATAATGATAAAATAATTCCACTCTGAAACCTTATAACTATGAAATTGATTATAATCATAAAATTATAATCTGATGTGTGTAGTTTTAGTCAGAATTAGGTTAAACAATGTATCTGTATAGTGGAATAACACAGACTGTCTGAGCAAGGCGTAGTTTAGGATTTGAACTTGGATGTGGGTGCCTAGGAAAATACGGAAGAACAATTAAAACTGTGTTTGGACCGGCCTGTTTAGGGCTCTAAGGAACTTATGATAGCATAGGGAGTACTTCTCAAGGTTTCTCTAATCTCGGGGGAATGGAACTGCCGGCTGTCACGCCCTGACCGTAGAGAACCGTTTTATTTCTCTATTTAGTTAGGTCAGGGTGTGATGTGGGGTGGGCATTCTATGTTTTGTATTTCTTTGTTTTTGTCCGAGTGTGGTCTCCAATCAGAGGCAGCTGTCTATCGTTGTCTCTGATTGGGAATCATACTTAGGTAGCCTTTTTTCCCACCTATGTTGTGGGATCTCGTTCTTGTATTGTTGCTGTTGAGCCCTACAAGGCTGTATGTTTCGTTGGTTTTCTCTTTCTTGTTTTTGCTGGTTATTCATTAAAGAATATGATTAACCTACCCTACGCTGCATCTTGGTCCACTTCTTCAGACGAGCGTTACACCGGCTTGGTAGTGATGAACAGTGGATACAACTCACCTACTGTCCGTGTGTATGTATGTGCGTAGGATATCTACTGTTTGTGTGGAAGTATGTGCGCAGCTATAAAATGGATGTCTTTGTATAATGGACTTTAGAACGTTCTCTTAAAGAACTGTACTAGCCTTTTGCATTATCTGAATCTTTGACTAATTATTATTAAACCCATGGTCTTACAAACCCAGTGGATTGGTCAAAGCTATTGATTGATTGATAGTTATTATCATTGGGATTGAAAATTCTCGTGACACTTTCCTAAATGCGTTTGAGCCAATCGGTTGTTATGTGACAAAGTGGGGGTGGTATACAGAAGATGGTCTTATTTGGTAAAAGACCAAGTCCATATTATGGCAAGAACAGCTCAAATAAGCAAAGAGAAACGACAGTCCATCAATGCTTTAAGGCATGAAGGTCGGTCAGTCAGGGCGGCAGGTACAGTAGCCTGGTTAGAGCGTTGGGCCAATAACCGAAAGGTTGCTAGATCAAATTCCCGAGCTGACAAGGTAAAAATATGTCGTTCTGCCCCTGTTCCTAGGCTATCATTGTAAATAAGAATTTGTTCTTAACTGACTTGCCTAGAAAAACAAAATAAAAAAATCTTAAATGTCAAGAACTTTGAAAGTTTCTTCAAGTGCAGTCGCAAAAACCATCAAGCGCTTTGATGAAACTGGCTCTCATAAGGACCACCACAGGTAAGGAAGACCAAGAGTTACCTCTGCTGCAGAGAAAAAGTTAGAGTTACCAGCCTCAGAAATTGCAGACAAAATAAATGCTTCACAGAGTTCAACTACCAGACACATCTCAAAAACAACTGTTCAGAGGAGACTGCATGAATCAGGCCTTCATGGTTGAATTGCTGCAAAGAAACCACTACTAAAGTACACCGACAAGAAGCAGAGACTTGCTTGGTCCAAGAAACACGAGCAATGGACATTAGACCGGTGGAAATCTGTTCTTTGGTCTGATGAGTCCATATTTGAGATTTTTGGTTCTAACCGCCTTGTCTTTGTGAGATGTAGAGAAGGGAAATGGATGATCTCCGCATGTGTGGTTCCCACCGTGAAGCATGGAGGTGTGATGGTGCTATGCTGGTGACACTGTCTGTGATTTATTTAGAATTCAAGGCACACTTAACCAGCAAATCAAATCAAAGTTTATTTGTCACGTGCACCGAATACAACAGGTGTAGACCTTACAGTGAAATGCTTACTTCAAATGCTTGTCATCAAGGCAAAGGGTGGCTACTTTGAAGAATGTCAAATATAAAATATATTTTGATGTGTTTAACACCTTTTTGGTTACTACATGATTCCATGTGTTATTTAATAATTTTGATGTCTTCACTATTATTCTACAATGTAGAAAATAGTAAAAATAAAGAAAAACCCTTGAATGAGTAGGTGTTCTAAAACTTTTGACCGGTAGTGTATATATATTTTTTAAACAATATTTTTTTCCACAAAAGTAGTGCACTGGGCCTTTAATAGTCCTGTATTAGTGGAGCAATATCGCCTTATGAAGCATGGGCAAAAACTCTACTTCCCCAGCTATGCCTGTCTGGCTCCTGGCCTATTTAGAGTGTGTATATGCTGTTTAATATGACATGTAGCCTATTTGAAATGATGAGCTCTTCTTACATTCACCTTTTCATGTTTATTAAAATAATTTTCATTCAAATCATATAAAGTTAAATAAAGGCAACACATTTTTTTTATATGGTTTTGTTTCAATACTTCAAAACCAAATGGTAGGTCCAGGTAGTCACAAAAATAGATTGGTGTTGGTTAAATTGTGATTTTAATGAATGGAGCTTATTTGGAGTGGCAGTTTTTATCCCTGTTATGCAGAGAGGTTTTTAGCTGGAGTGGTTGGATAGAACCTGAAGTGTTCTGCTCCATTAGCGGTTCAACTCCGCCACATACTTTGACTGGGTGGGATTTCTATAGGTTTGAAGACTCAATCGCGCTGCCCATGCTGTCAATGACGCTATTATGGCTATAAAGATGAGTCCTCTATCTATCTCTATGTTCTGTTTTCACTGCCATTTTGATGAGGTTTTGCAATATCGGAACCCAGAACAAGTTTTACTGCAACGCTTCCTGTGTTTTTAACTGTTCTTTATGAAACCAGGAAAATGGTTTTGGAATCATCGAAATGGGTTATGTTCATAGTTTGTTGGCTTTTCAAAAGTAAGAATACCTTTCGTTTGTAACGTTAATACTAGCTACATGCTTTCACTTACCTATATCTTATTACCGTTTAATTTGGCTCAGTAAACTACAGCTAACTAATAGCCCAATTATTTAGCCAACGACGTTGCTGACAGTGAGGTCCTATGGATTATAATGCTTTATAATTTTACACTAGACAACCCGAATTATGTAGCAAGTTATTTGAAATCCCGTATGTGATGCACTTAGCTAGATAGATAGCCATGTTAACCAGCTGGCTAGCTAGCAAACTTGTGAACGTAATACTGTTGCTGCTAGGCACCACAACTTGAGTCAGCCACGCCGTGACCACTCGTGAGCTCAAGGCAAGCAGTGGGTGGGCGGCTGTACAGACATTATATACAAAACAAAAATAAATGCAACATGCAATCATTTCAACGATTTTACTGAGTTAGTTCATATATGGAAATCAGTCAATTGAAATAAAGTAATTTGGCACTAATCTATGAATTTCACATGACTGGGCAAGGGACAAGCCTAGGTTTTCCCCACAAAGGGGTTTTATTACATACAGAAATACTCCTCAGTTGCATCAGCTGTCCGGGTGACTGGTCTCAGACGATCCCGCAGGTGAAGAAGCTGGATGTGGAAATCCTGGGCTGGCGTGGTTACACGTGGTCTGCGATTGTGAGGCCAATTGGATATACTGCCAAATTCTCTAAAATTACATTGGAGGCCGCATATGGTCGAGAAATGAACATTTAATTCTCTGGCAACAGCTCTGGGGGACATTCCTGCAGTCAGCATTCCAATTGCATGGTCCCTCAACTTGAGACTTCTGTGAGGTTGTGTGACAACTGCACATTTTAGGGTGGCATTTTATTGTCCCCAGCACAAGGTACACCTGTGTAATGATAATGATGTTTAATCAGCTTTTTGATATGCCACACCTGTCAGGTGAATGGATTATCTTGGCAAAGGAGAAATGCTCATTAACAGGAATGTAAGCAAATTTGTTGACATTCTATTTATATATCTATTACTGTACAAAATTAATATATTATTTTGTGCTTATTGGCAATTACTGCATTATTTGATAGGAACTATGAACATAAGCATTTTGCTGCACCCACCATAACACCTGCTAAACTGTGTACCGACCAATACAATTTGATTTGGTTTGGTGTCTTGGGAATACATCATTACAGAAACTGGTCACTTCAATTCAATTGTTTCTCTTCTTTTGTCTTTCAGATGTGAGTTGTAACTCTGTTGCGCAGAAGATTTATGTTGAACTGAATAACACTGTACCATGCGTCCGACTGCTCAATGCTACACATCAGATTGGCTGCCAGTGTGAGTGACATGACACACACACACTCTGCTTGGTACAATACTGTGCTCTGTCTCCTTGCTATATTTATGTAATGCTGGATATTTGCATACTAAGACAAGCATTTTTTTCTATCCTGTGTCTCAGCCTCGATATCAGGTGATACAGGGGTGATCCATGTCTTGGAGTCTGAGGCAGATCTGGAATGGCCTTTGAGCAAAGGACCCAATCCTCCTTATATGGTCTTGTTGGAGTCATCCCTCTTCACCAAGTAGGTTACACACACAGCCAAAAACAGTCAACTCCATCTCCATTGACCTCCAGAACAAAGTTGGAACACACTCACTGTGACTTGTTCAGCACAGCCACACAATGATATGATCTATATCCTAGTAGCCCCCTTATACTCAAACATTGTCATCATTTTACAGGTCCATCATGATGAAGATGAAGAATGCCTCCAGCAGAGTGGCAGGGGTTGTGGTGGTCCCAAAAACTAGCCTACCAGAGTTCTCGCCACATACGACATGTCCCAATGAGAACACAGGTAGGAGGATCAGGCGTCAGGACGCCAGTCTGTCAAAATGACCAAATGATCTTTGCTAACCAGCATGCTTTTTGAATGTCATTTGTTTACTTTTATCCTCAGGTGTTTACACGGAAACCTATGATCATAATTTAGCACACTGTAACACGACTGTATGGAATCCTCGGGGGAACGGTCTATCCTATGAGGAATTTGACTTCCCTGTCTTCTCCTTGAAAGAAGACAATGAAACAGAGATCATCAAACAGGTGAGGAGTCACTTCAAGCAGTCACAACCCAGTCTGGTAAAATCATGTCACTTAATGACCATGAAATGTCTTTATCCAAAAAACAGAGGAGATGTCTTATTCTACAGTATTTTTGTGTATTAAAACAATGTGCTCCTCATTCTGATAAATGTATCCACTCTCTACCTGCAGTGCTACTTTGATCATAATCGTGTGGTGAACGGCAGTGGCCTGCAGTATCCTCTGTGTGCCATGCAACTCTTCTCTCATATGTATGCTGTCACTGACACTGCAACCTGCATGAGACGCAGCAGCATCGACTTCAGCAGCTTCCCAGGTATACAAAGATGCATTATTGTATATGCGTGAGTAGTCAATACACACACTGTCATGTATATCTTACAGACATCTCTCTTGCTCTCTCTCACAGTGAAGGTGTGTGAACCTCTTGGTGGTTATAATGTGTTGGCTTTCATCCGGCCTTATAACAGCACCGCCTTTGGTCACAAGGAGAACGAGAGTGTTGTTATAGCAGCAGCCAGGGTGGGTGATGCATTGAGGCCTTGCCTCCCACTGACACATCTTGTCACATGTTCACAGATGTCTAAGCCTTTTGGAATCTACAAAATAGTATATACAATATGAGCCACATTCCAGTGTGTGTTATACACATCCTAAAAAGTACTTTGGTATTTGCTCTGTACCATTTCCTTCTATACAATCCTTACATGGTTTTTCCTTGTTTGGCGTTTATGGAAAATTGACTGGACACTGGATTCTTTCTCCAATTTTGTAGCTGGACAGCAGGGCATTTTTCTTGGAGGATTCTGCAGGAGCGGAGGGGAGTGTCTCAGGGTTTGTCACTCTGCTGGCTGCTGCCCAGGCACTACGTGAAGCCACTCAGGAAGCCCCTCCCACACGGAATATCCTCTTTGCTTTCTTTAACGGGGTGAGTTCCTTCGGTCTCCCTTAGCAAGTCAATCTGTGGTATGTCAATTATGGAGTTCCATGTGGTCACTTTATCATATAGCAGTAGTGTTCAGTGTTGTACTGTAAGAGGATGTTTTATAGCTTATTCCTCTCTTTCAGGAAGTATTTGACTACATTGGCAGCTCTCGAATGGTTTATGACATGAAGAATAACAAGTTTGTGATAGACCTGGACAATGTTCACTCAATACTGGAGATTGGACAGGTTAAGACATGTATATGTTCTCATTGAATACTCAAGTACACAACAGGCATCAATGTGTAAAATACATGGATATACAATCAACCAACAAATAACAATGAATCTGTTATGTCATTTGTTAGGTAGCAGTGCGCAGTGGCACCAACCTATTTCTTCACTCAGACCCTGTGTCCAGGAGGAACAACACCGTCCATGACGAGGTAAGGGGGAGTGAAATGCTTCTATTTGTGGCGCGCTTACCTGGTCCATCCTCATCCACCCCTTTTTCTATATTCTCTTCATTATGCTCTCTCTCAACCCACTTTTCCCAACCGCTTACCTCTGTTTCAGGTTACGAATCTTGTAAAAAACTTACAGTCCTCCACGGCTGGTCTCAACTTCTCATTTGTTGAGACAGGTTTTTCTCAGCCACTCCCGCCCTCCTCCTTTCAGCGTTTCCTCCGAGCTCGGGCAATTCCAGGGATTGTTCTTGCAGACCATCAAACAGCTTTCAACAATAGGTGAGTGTTTGACTATGGTCTGTCGTTGCTGATCATTTTTATTACTGCAATCTTTATCTTGCCTGATATGGATTTCTTTATTAGTGTAGTGTTTTACCCAGTTTATTTTTATTTTTAATTTCACCTTTATTTAACCAGGTAGGACAGTTGAGAACAAGTTCTCATTTACAACTGCGACCTGGCCAAAATAAAGCAAAGCAGTGCGACACAAACAACAACACAGAGTTACATATGGAATAAACAAACGTACAGTCAATAACACAATAGAGAATAAAAGTCTATATACAGTGTATGCAAATGGAGTAAGGAGTTAAGGCAATAAATAGGCCATAGTGGTGAAGTAATTACAATTTAGCAATTAACACTGGAGTGACAGATGTGCAGATGATGTGCAAGTAGAAATACTGGTGTGCAAAAAAGTAAATAAAAACAATATGGGATGAGGTAGGTAGATTGGATGGGCTAATTACAGATGGGTTGTGTACAGCTGCAGCGATCGGTTAGCTGCTCAGATAGCTGATGTTTAAAGTTAGTGAGGGAGATATAAGTCTCCAACTTCAGCGATTTTTGCAATTCGTTTACCCATGCGCAGGTACTATGAGAGTTTTTATGACAACGCTGCCCACCTGAACCTGACTTATCCATCTAACTTGAGTCCAGAGGAACAGCTAGAGTTTGTGACTGATACTGCAAAGGTATTGTTACCATAGTAAACCCACTGATGGATTGATTTGTAATAGTCACAGTTTCCATTACATTGTCCATTGTCTGTTAGAATAATATCTCTCTCTCTTCCCTCCCTCACTGTACTCTTTCAGTCTCTTACCGAGGTGGCTACTGCAGTTGCCCGCGCTCTCTTCAAGCAGGCTGGGGGAAACAACTCCCAAGTCAACAACATCAATGCAGACCCCAAAACAGTAAGACTCGATGATTGATGAGGTGTTGTACAAGTCAAACTGATCAGTCATGGCCTCCCGAGTGGTGCAGTGGTCTAAGGCAGTGCTAGCTGTGCCACTAGAGATTCTGGGTTCGAGTCCAGGCTCTGTCGCAGACGGCCGCGACCGGGAGACCCATGGGGCGGCGCACAGTTAGTCCAGCGTCATCCGGGTTAGGGGAGGGTTTGGCCGGCAGGGATGTCCTTGTCCCATCGCGCACTAGCGACTCCTGTGGCGGACCAGGTGCACGGTGTTTCGGCCGACACGTTGGTGCGACTGGCTTCTGGGTTAAGTGGGTATTGTGTCAAGAAGCAGTGCGGCTTGGTTGGGTTGTGTTTCAGAGGGTGCACGGCTCTCGACCTTTGCCTCTCCCGAGTCCATACGGGAGTTGCAACGATGAGACAAGACTGTAACCACCAATTGGATACCACAAAATTATATTGGGGAGAAAAAGGGCCCAAAAAATGTTTTTTAACTGATCAGTCATACTGTCTGTTATTTTCCATGACACTGTCAATATCTGTTAACATATGTCATTCTCAACATTTACAATCTTTTAAAATGCACTTTTTTTGGACAGTGAGCAGAATTGTTTGACCAACACTGTGCATCTCTCTCTCAGGTGACCCAGATGCTGTATGGGTTTCTGGTTAGATCCAACAACAGCTGGTTTCAGGCAGTGATGGCCCCAGAACTGAAGGACGTTCTCCGTGAGTTTTAGTCTGATACTTTTTCACAAGGACACCCTTTGACACCATAGAGGTATTCTGCTACTACTGACATTGTAAAACCCATGCAGATATGGACTAGTCACAGACACTCACGTCCATAAAGAAGGTACTTGGGTCTTCATTGCGTTGTGTTTTATGTCTCTCAGAGCCCAACCCACCCTGGTACTACGTTGGTGTTGCCAAGTTGTCCCATCAGGCTAACGCACTGACCTATCTGGTCCAATATCTCCTGGCCAATTTAACGGGAACAGCCACCAACCTCACCCAGAGCCAGTGCAAGAAGCCAGATGAGCTGCCAAACGAGAGCACATATGTAAATGTGCCTCTGGATCTGTCTGTGCTGATGGATAGATGTTTAAAAATGTTAAATGTGTTTCTTTGTATTGCTGGAACCACACTGCACTCTGAATCGCTCATTCTCTCCCTCAGATGTACTCTTATTTCTGGGTTCAGGGCGTGGTCCCACCCAACAGCACCCAGAGGGAGTCTTTCTGCGTACGCACAGCAGTACGCCTGGCCAAGGCAGTGTCCCCCGCCTTCGTGCTGGGGGATTACGTTTCCAAAGAATATTCCACATGGACAGAATCGCAGTGGAAGTTCATCAAAGCTCGAATTTTCCTAGTAGCCAGCCGGGACCTGGAGGTAAAACTGCACATAATTTTCCCACCGTGATCCATCTGTTTATTTAATTACAGTTTTGTATACGTTCATGTAGTTCTGTTTGAATCTAGTAAGCCTGTGTAAGTGGTAAAATATTATATTTTTATTGTGTATATTTTTTTTACACATTTGACTATCCATTGTCTGATAAAGATGATGGTAGAAGAGAATCACATTATTTACCTTTTTCTTCCCTCTTAATTTCTCTCATAGATGCTGACCTTAGGCGTGGGAGTGGCTGTGTTGTTCACATCGCTACTGGTGACATACTTTGTCAGTACCAAGGCAGATGTCCTCTTCAACGCCGTCAGGGAACCCAACAACGCCGCATACTGATTGCCTCATACTAACCTGTGACCAGTGACCACTACTCTCACAACCAAACAGGACAGACAGATGTTTTTTTGTTTTTTTTTACACACGATAGGTACGCAGACAAGTAGACAGACAGGTTAGGGTGACCAACAGACAGGTTAGGCAGAACTGGTTGTTTTAACTCATGTACAATAGCTTTCCTGTCATTTCTCAGGAGAATGAAACCTTATGTCTGGCAAATGGACTTTGGATGTGTGATCAGCTGAATGACCACTACTATGCTTAAACATTCGGATATCGAAATAGTATTTTTTTTATTTGGGTTGCAGTCTTTAAAAATCAACTTTATTTTAAATCTAGACATAAATTGCAGGATTTAATAACATCATGCCCACATGTTTTTAATCATGTATTGATGGAATTGTTAATTGACCTGGGTTTTTTTTTGTATGTGAAGGTGATCTTTGATTTTGACCAACTGGGGAATAAATGTGATTATTGCCTTGATAACTAAATGAACATGGCCTTTTTTCCTATCTAGTGTTGCTTCTCTACTATTTCCCGGCATTGTTTTAGTACAGGACATGGTCTAGGACAGAAGGTACTGCAGTAGGCAATTACATACAGTGCATTCAGAAACTATTCACACCCCTTTTTCCACATTTTGTTACATCCTGAATTGAAAATGGATTAAATAGAGATTTTTTTTGTCACTGGCCTACACACAATACTCTTCATTCAAAGACCCAATCATGGACACTCTTACTGACAGTTGTGGCTGCTTCGCGTAACTTATTGTTGTCTCTACCTTCTTACCCTTTGTGCTGTTGTCTGTGCCCAATAATGTTTGTACCATGTTTTGTGTTGCTACCATGCTGTGTTGTTGTCTTGGGTCTTTCTTCATGTAGTGTTGTGGTGTCTCTCTTGTTGTGATGTGTGTTTTGTCCTATATTTTTATTTTTAATCCCACCCCTCGTCCCCGCAGGATGCCTTTTGGTAGGCTGTCATTGTAAATAAGAATTTGTTCTTAACTGACTTGCCTAGTTAAATACAGGTACATTTAAAATAAATACCCCATAATGTCAAAGTGGAATTGTTTATTAAAATTTGTACAAATTAAAAATGAAAATCTGAAATGTCTTGAGTTAATTAGTATTCAACCCATTTGTTAAGGCAAACCTAAATAAGGTCAGGTAATGCGCTTAACAAGTCACATAAATTGCATGGACTACCTAATCTCTGTACCCCACACACAATTATCTGTATGGTCACTCAGTTGAGCAGTGAATTTCAAATACAGATTCAACCACAAAGCCCAGGGAGGTTTTCCAATGGCTCGCAAAGGGCACCTATTGGTAAATGTGTAAGAAAAGAACAGGCATTGAATATCCCTCTGAGCATGGTGAGGTAAGGGAGAGAATAGCTCGTTAATGGGGTGTGTGGGGTCCTTGATGAGGCCAACGGGGACTTTAAAACAGTTAAGAGTTTAATGGCTGTGATAGGAGAAAACTGAGGATGGATAAACAACATTGTAGTTACTCCACAATGCTAATCTAATTGGGAATGAAAAGAGGAAGCCTGTACAGAATAAAAATATTCCAAAATATGCATCCAGTTTGCAACAATTCATTTTTTGTCCTGAAAGCAAAGTGTTTGGGGCAAATCCAATACAACACAGAGTACCACTCTTCATATTTTCAGCATAGTGGTGGCTGCATCATGTTATACGTATGCTTGTAATCGTTAAGGACTGGGGAGTTTTTTAGGATAAAAAAGAAACAGAATGGAACTAAGCACAGACAAAATCCTAGAGGAAAGCCTGGTTCAGTTTGCTTTCCACCAGACACTGGGAGATAAATTCACCTTCCAGCAGGACAATAACCGAAAACACAAGGCCAAATCTACACTGGTGTTGCTTACCAAGACATTGAATGTTCCTGAGTGGCCGAGTTACAGTTTTGACTTAAATCTACTTGAAATTCTATAGCAATACCTGAAAATGGTTGTCTAGTAATGATCAACAACCAATTTGACAGAGCTTGAAGAATTTTGAAAAGAATAATGGGAAAATGTTGCAAAATCCAGGTGTGGAAAGCTCTGAGTTACCTAGAAAGCCTCACAGCTGTAATCGCCTCCAAAGGTAATTCTAACATGTATTGACCCAGGGGGTTGAATACTTATCTAATCAAGGTATATTCGTTTTTTTTTTTTACAAATGTTCAAATTTTCCCTCCACTTTGACATTACAGAGTATTCGGTGTTGGTCGTTGACAAAAAAAATTACAATTACTTCCATTTAATCTCATTTTGTAACACAGCAAAATGTGGAAAAAGTCAAAGGGTGTGAATATCTGAAGGCTCTGTATCGTTGATATTGGAGTTTTAGTCAGTGTTGCCAACAAATTTTCAGGGTAAGTTGCTAGAGGCAGGTTGATTTGTTGCTAAAAGTTGCTAAATGACATTGTGATGTCATTGCGTGATAACGTAAAACTGCGTCATTACGTAGAATACACAAAAACGTTACTCAAATTGACTGGCCATCTCAGTGAAAAATATGATTTTACATTTCTTCAGGTACAGACTCCCACTCTTTTTTGTACTTCTGGCTGTACAATTTTGATTGAGACATGTTGATTGATGTTGTAAGTTCTGTTCAAGATCAAACATTCGTGACCAACTATATTCATTGGGTTTGTCTCGTCGAACCCGTACTACTGCTGCTGCAGTCAGCCAACTATAATTTGCAATTTGCTGAAATTGCTGCTGGCCTGCTGCCTGTGCACGAGCTGAGCGCCTGCTGCTGACGTCACTCACAATGCACTTTTGCAGGCAGGTGTGTTGTGACTGAGTGTGTTTTATTATTTTTTTATTTATTTTTTATTTCACCTTTATTTAACCAGTTAGGCTAGTTGAGAACAAGTTCTCATTTGCAACTGCGACCTGGCCTAGATAAAGCATAGCAATTCGACACATACAACAACACAGAGTTACACATGGAATAAACAAAACATACAGTCAATAATACAGTAGAGAAAAAGAAAACAAAAAGTCTATATACAGTGAGTGCAAATGAGGTAAGATAAGGGAGTTAAGGCAATAAATAGGCCATGGTGGCGAAGTAATTACAATATAGCAATTAAACACTGGAATGTTAGATGTGCAGAAGATGAATGTGCAAGTAGAGATACTGGGGTGCAAAGGAGCAAGATAAATACAGTATGGGGATGAGGTAGATAGATGGGCTGTTTACAGATGGGCTATGTACAGGTGCAGTGATCTGTGAGCTGCTCTGACAGCTGGTGCTTTAAGCTAGTGAGGGAGATATGAGTCTCCAGCTTCAGTGATTTTTGCAGTTCGTTCCAGTCATTGGCAGCAGAGAACTGGAAGGAAAGACGACCAAGGGAGGAATTGGCTTTGGGGGTGACCAGTGAGATATACCTGCTGGAGCACGTTCTATGAGTGGGTGCTGCTACTGTGACCAGTGAGCTGAGATAAAGCGGGGCTTTACCTAGCAGAGACTTGTAGATAACCTGTAGCCAGTGGGTGTGGCGACGAGTATGAAGCGAGGGCCAACCAACGAGAGCGTACAGGTCTCAGTGGTGGGTAGTATATGGGGCTTTGGTGACGAAACGGATGGCACTGTGATAGACTGCATCCAATTTGTTGAGTAGACTGTTGGAGGCTATTTGAAGTTGAGGATCGGTAGGATGGTCCGTTTTATGAGGGTATGTTAGGCAGCATGAGTGAAGGATGCTTTGTTGCGATATGGGAAGCCGATTCTAGATTTAATTTTGGATTGGAGATGCTTAGTGTGAGTCTGGAAGGAGAGTTTACAGTCTAACCAGACACCTAGGTATTTGTGGTTGTACACGTATTCTAAGTCAGAGCCGTCCAGAGTAGTGATGCTGGACGAGCGGGCAGGTGCAGGCAGTGATCGATTGAATAGCATGCATTTAGTTTTACTTGCGTTTAAGAGCAGTTGGAGTCCACGGAAGGAGAGTCGTTTGGCATTGAAGCTCGTCTGGAGGTTAGTTAACACAGTGTCCAAAGAGGGGCCAGAAGTATACAGAATGGTGTCGTCTGCGTAGAGGTGGATCAGGGAATCACCAGAAGCAAGAGTGACATCATTGATGTATACAGAGAAGAGAGTCGGCCCGAGAATTGAACCCTGTGGCACCCCGATAGAGACTGCCAGAGATCCGGACAACAGGCCCTCCAATTTAACACACTGAACTCTATCAGAGAAGTAGTTGGTAAACCAGGCGAGGCAATCATTTGAGAAACCAAGGCTGTTGAGTCTGCCAATAAGAATGTGGTGATTGACAGAGTCGAAAGCCTTGGCCAGGTCGATGAATACGGCTGTACAGTAATGTCTATTATCGATGGCGGTTATGATATTGTTTAGGACCTTGAGCGTGGCTAAGGTGCACCCATGACCAGCTCTGAAACCAGATTGCAAAGCGGAGAAGGTACGGTGGGATTCGAAATGGTCAGTAATCTCTTTGTTAACTTGGCTTTAGAAGACCTTAGACAGACAAGGTAGGATAGATATAGGTCTGTAGCAGTTTGGGTCTAGAGTGTTACCCCCTTTGAAGAGGGGGATGACCGTGGCAGCTTTCCAATCTTTAGGAATCTCAGACGATACGAAAGAGAGGTTGAACAGGCTAGTAATAGGGGTTGCAACAATTTCGGCAGATAATTTTAGAAAGAGAGGGTCCAGATTATCTAGCTCGGCTGATTTGTAGGGGTTCAGATTTTGCAGCTCGTTCAGAACATCAGCTATCTGGATTTGTGTGAAGGAGAAATGGTGGGGGCTTGGGCAGGCCAGCCGTAGATAAATGCTTATTGAAATTCTCAATTATAGTGGATTTATCGGTGGTAACAGTGTTTCCTAGCCTCGGAGCAGTGGGCAGTTGGGAGGAGGTGCTCTTATTCTCCATGGACTTTACAGTGTCCCAGAACTTTTTTGAGTTTGTACTACAGGATGCAAATTTCTGTTTGAAAAAGCTAGCCTTAGCTTCCCTAACTGCCTGGGTATATTTGTTCCTAACTTCCATGAAAAGTTGCATATCACAGGGGCTATTCGGTGCTAATGCAGAACGCCACAGGATGTTTTTGTGCTGGTCAAGGGCAGACAGGTCCGGAGTGAACCAAGGACTATATCTATTCCTGGTTCTACATTTTATGACAAGATGAGGTCAATGTCATTCTAGGATACCCCGGCCAGGTCGATTAGAAAGGCCTGCTCGCAGAAGTGTTTTAGGGAGCGTTTGACAGTGATGAGGGGTGGTCATTTGATCGCAGACCCATTACGGATGTAGGCAATGAGGCAGTGATCGCTGAGATCTTGATTGAAAACAGCAGAGGTGTATTTGGAGGGCGAGTTAGTTTGGATGATATCTATGAGGGTCCCCGTGTTTACGGATTTGGGGTTGTACCTGGTAGGTTCATTGATAAATTGATAATTTGTGTGACAGAGAGAATTGTTTTTGTGTCATTTAGAGGGAAAATGCGTCCATTTTAGCATTTGAGTCACTTTTCAAAAGTTGCTAAAAGTTCCAAATACATATTTAAAAGTAGCTAAATTTGTTGCTAGGCGCTGTTAAAAAAAAAGTTGCCAGGGTAGTCTGAAAAGTTGCAAAATCTAGCAACAAAATTGCTAAATTGGCATCACTGGTTTTAGTACTAGTTCTAAGTAGGATGTTACATGGGGGGTCTGAAGTTGGCTACGTCATCAGCCTTGAGGTTCCACAAAAAGAAAGGAGTGGAGGAGGGGCAATGAATCGGGGGCGGGCCGCAGGGTGCTACTGGAGAGGGGGGAATGAGGAACGTGAGAAAATACCTGAATTAATATTTTCAGACATCTAAGGAGTTTTTCAGTGTGGATAGGCATAGAGAACAATGTTTGGACATCATTGACCATTGAAGTACAGGGGAAGGCAAAAATAAATAGGCGCTAGAGTCTCATGTTTCCGAAACAATAAGTCTGTTATCGCTCGAGGCCGCAGTTGCAGGGAAGTTTAGAGAGGACCCCTGATCGGGCCTATTGTTATTTTCACCCTGGACACGTATCTACGGTATCTAACCAGATATCGGACGGTTCGTAGGGCTGAGTCCCCAACCATTTGGGAGGAAGTAGCCTACCCTCATCGCGACGGCATGGAAACTAGACTCGGAGAGGATACATGGGTTCCAGCTTCGTGAGAATTTTCGCCGAAGGTTGGTGTTTATTTTTCAATGTGCATGATCCATTCATCCAGGGTTTTCCCTTTCGAAAAGAGGGTGAAAAGATTTGCCGACTGGAAATGTCAGTCTCGCCCCATTGTTTGCCCTCATACAATTGGCATTTATAACTTTTTTTTCGTAGTTGAATCTTCGATTAACATATTTTGTTTGCTAGTTTATTGCTCATGTAGTAACAGGTTATTGTTTCATTCAGTCCTTTGTGGTTGTGATGTTTAATTATTAATAGACCTTCATGTTGGTCCCTGTTCCAAACAGGCTGAGCACGAAATGGGGCTGATGCATGCCACTATGTTACGAATATAACTTGCTACAGTGTATCTGATTCAGCTGGTGGTTAAAGTACATGTTTGTAACGTTGTTACAACATTGTAGCAAGGATTGTCCCCATTGTAACAAGATTGTAACATTGTAAAAAGGACTGTAGTTATGCATGTAATAAATGTATCCTACAGTCTAGAGATTAAAGTGAAACAGTATGTATGTAGACTACTGCAGCAGCTCAAATGCTGGTGGTTGTTTTACATTCCGATCAAAGTAAACTACAAAAACTGGGCAGCAAGTAGCCTAGTGGTTAAGAGCGTTGTACCGGTTACCGAAAGGTCGCTGGTTCGAATCCCCGAACCCACTAGGTGAAAAATAATCTATATGTGTCCTTAAGTAAAGCACTTAACCCTATTTGCTCCTGTAAGTCAGAGCTTCTGCTAAACTACTAAAATGAACACAATTACAATGTTTTCAGTTATGTTAGGTTAAAGTTAACTGTTGTGTTACTCATAATGAAATCTAAATGGTCTTGTAAATTTATCAGAAGCTAATGAAAGTACAACAAATAACCAACTTTGCCACTGCAATCATCCAAAATATATTAACAAAATAACAGCTGGCTACAATGTTATTATTTTGTTAATTTTATCTCTACCTTTATCATGTAGTAATTGGCCACTAGCTTTTGCTTGGGCTACTGTAGAGTTCCCAATGCCCAGGCTATTGTCCCAGCTGCCGTGGCTCTCAAAATAAACAGGCCACCAAGTGGGACGGCAGGGTAGCCTAGAGTGTTGAACTAGTAACCGAAAGTTTCCAAGTTCAAATCCCCGAGCTGACAAGGTATACATCTGTTGCAGTTAACCCACTGTTCCTAGGCTGTTGTTGAAAATAAGAATTTGTTCTTTACTGACTTGCCTAGTTAAATAAAGGTACAATAAAAATAAATAGGCCTATAGATGAGGCAAAGTCTATGGTGACAGAGGCAAGACTTGGTACAGTGGTAACCCCTAACCCATGCATGGGCTTGAATATGGCTTATGGGCACAGTTTGTGTTTGGCAAATTGTCTTGCCCCTCTTGTCTGAATCGTAACAAGACTGCACTGTCCAGTCCATAATCTATTGATTTGGCCACACCCTATCTTCCACATTGTATTCTACACACACCAGCTCAACTTCATATCACATTGGCAGATTGGGCACAAAGGTTGAGAGTGCACAGTTGTCTGTTTTCCAGTGGGTTTTCTGGTGTTTTTGCAGCTAGCAGTAGGTGGGTGGGGTTTGAAATGGTGTGTGTGTGTCTCTCCCATACACTCTCTATACCACAGGTGCTGGGCTTTGTACATTTATTTTCACAGTTGCCATTTTTCCCTTAATATTACTCTGACTTGAAGTAACATACCGCTTTGACACTATGATCATTACTCTGACATGAAGTAACATACCGCTTTGACACTATGATCATTACTCTGACATGAAGTAACATACCGCTTTGACACTGTGATAAATGTTTCTGTTTGGACTTTGCCACTCCCTCAAGCAGTTGGTGAAAGTTTGGATTTGATTGAAAAAAACTGGTTTTGAAGGGTCTCTGTGTCGGCATGTAGTTAGGGGTATTTCCCCTCCCCTGCTTATATTCACCAAGCACCATTAAAAGATGAAGCTTTGTGAGAAAGGAAGGAGATGGTGGTGTCATTTGTCAGGCATGTGTGCTGTTATGGTAGTCTAGGTAATGGTGTAGAGTCATGTGAAGAGAGAGATGTACTCAGAGAAGGCAAGGCATCTGTGATACTCACTGAGGCAACGAGACGTGCATAATAGTTTATACACTGTCAGGAAAGCCCTGCCGTTGGCTTGTCTGACTGGATCATTATCTTTTTAAAATAAAGGTTAAATAAAAAAATGATCTTTTAAGAGACTAAGGTTCAATCGGACTACCTATTAAAATAAATAAATAGGGGCCTCCCGAGTGGTGCAGCTGTCTAAGGCACTGTATCGCAGTTCTTGAGGCATCACTACAGACCCGGGTTAGATCCCGGGCTTTGTCACACCGGCCTTGACCGGGAGTCCGATAGGGTGTCGCACAATTGGCCCAGCATCGTCCGGGTTAGGGGAGGGTTTGTCTGGGGGGGGCTTTACTTGGTTCATCGCGCTCTAGCGACTCCTTGTGGCGGGCCGGGCGCCTGCGTGCAGCTGGCTTCCAGGTTTAGTCGGTGGGTGTTAAGACCACGGTTTGGCGAGTCATGTTTCAGAGGTCACATGACTCGACCTTCGCCTCTCCCGAGCCCCTTGGAGAGTTGCAGCGTTGAGACAAGATTGTAATTGAAATTGGGAGGAAAATAAAACAATTTTCTTTGTATGTGTATATATCTATAATATATATATATATATATATATATATATATGACTACAGGGCCAGATTAGGCTGCTAAAAGTGAATTGGGTTGATTTGGTACTGGGCTTGCTTGTGCATGGATTTTCTACAAGCACAGGCAGCCTTCTATGTTACATTTTGAAGATTGTTGTAATTCTAGACATTCAGTTATGCCATTATTTAAATATTCCACATGTTATGTTAATAAGGCGCTAACATGGCTGCCACAGAATGTTGGAGTGTCATGTTAATGCATCATAATGCAGAAACCTCAATGGCCCAACTCTCTAATTACATGGCTCTGGTTAGCCTTTATGACATGATGATGTGGTTGAGTGAGGTTGGCGTTAGTCGAGTGAGGAGTCACCACCACCCGCACAGTTAAATAACTGGGTCACAAGACACACAGGGTTGAATAGGTAAAGGAAACTCTATCTAGGCCTATACATCTCTCCAGCAGACCACACCTTGATGTGTTCATCATATCCCCAGTGTCAAGCAGACAGCCTGGTCTGTCCTTGGGGGATCAAGTCCAGATCATGGGAATACTAACACCAAGCTGGGATGAGCATGTCTTCTCCCTGCTTCTCACTATGTAGCGTAGCCTACCTTGTCTCGAATTTCAGGAGTATGCCTATACATTAAGCATACATTTTCCCCCACATCCTTTACACAGCACCTCCACAGAGACTGATTAATAGATCATATGTTTTTAGTGGTGTGTACAAAGACTGAGTTTATTAGCATTAACAGTGGGGCACTCTACTAAGACGAAGCTTATGTCAACTTGTGCAAGCAGACACACACGTACTTTTACATTTTTTATGGAAGGAGGGAACTTGAGAATAGAATGGTATTTTTGTGGAGTTGTTTAATTTAATGCCTTGCAAGGCTATGACTGACTATCGCCCCACATGTGACAAATCCAGCTCTCCAATTAACATGGTTAGCCCATACAATTAACATAGTGCCCATATCAATTAAGCATGTGACAAGACAGTCACACAAACACTTGTATTTATGGGGCATTTTCCTCGGGGTACGAGAGGGTGGTGTAAGGTCAGGTTCCCGTGGCAACTGTCAACCTCAAATCCCCTCCAGCTGAACACCCTCTTTCATCACCATGGCAGCGGAGAGGCGCTGTTACCCAGGGGACCAAGGGAGACCAAGAGGGAATGTGAGATGGGGAAAGAGGGAGAGGTCAAATAAGTTTGTGAAAACACAGTAATCCAACCTTCCCTGAGATCTGAAAGCTTATCTTTACACCTAGAGCTAACATATTTTAGCTCAATTGACTAACGTCGTCTTGAGTTGCGTAGACAGTCAGGGTCAAATACCAAGAAACAGGTTGGTTTTAACACCACAGTTTAGGGATAGGAGTTTGTTTTTGTCACTAATTCTACCCCTTCTCTACTCTATTTCAGGACCTGTCCACTTCAACACCTGCCTCCTATACTCCCAACCATCATATCTTCTCACCCCCCCTGTCTAGTCTAGCTTTTCTTTTCCTTCCCTCCTTTCTCTAGTCCATCGTTTCCCTTATTCCCTCTATCTGGTGGGCTCTTCTACCTCTCCCTATCCTCCGGCCTCCAAAATAGATTCCTTCAGGAGTAAGGTTGACCTGCTGAAGCTGCCTCTGGCCCTGTCCACCAAGTCCATCTCTGAGCGCAAGAGCCAGCTGGGCGGAGCCAGGGAACAAGCCACAGGGGGAGGAGGGGCCCGCAAACCCTGCCCACCGACCCGTGACATGGATAACGAGTCACAGTACTCGGGCTACTCCTACAAGTCGTCCCACTCCCGCAGCTCCCGCAAGCACAGGTACCAGAAGTGTGGTCACAAATGCCCCAAAAACACACAAGCGTGCATGCACACTGTAAACACTGAGATCAAAGGCATGTGTGTAATACACATCGATCCATTAGTCAATGGGCACATTGATGAGCAACCACACGCACGGATCACACATGTACCCCCAGGCTTCGGTCACACAATGACATGGGCTTAACACGCTGACATAACTGTGTGGTTGTCCTGTTTCTGTGCTCCAGGGATCGGAGGGACAGGCATCGCTCCAAGAGCAGAGACGGCAGCAGCCGTGGAGACAAGTCTGTGACCGTCCATGCCCCTGGGGAGCCACTGCTAGACGCAGAATCCACCCGCGGAGATGACCGGGTCAGAATCACAACCTCCTCTCCAACCCCTCTACATCTCAAAATCTTTATCTCATAATAGGGCCAGAGGTTTTCCTGACCATGTGACCTAACCAGGAAAAACTCAGATCAGGTTATGTGGTCAGAAAAACCTCAGGGCCTCAGTCATCTTCCATACCCATCCAAATCTCAACACCTCTATCCTCTCATTAAAGTCCTCTCTTTAAAGCCCCCTCCCAAACTCTCCTCTATGTTTACACTATCTCATGTCTCTGTTCCTCTCTGTAGGATGACAACTGGGGTGAGACCACCACTGTGGTCACAGGCACATCAGAACACAGCGTTTCCAACGAGGACCTGACGCGCGTCTCCAAGGAGCTGGAGGAATCGTCTCCCCTGGAATGCAAGCGCTTCCTGGGGCCTGTGCTGGGCGGCTGCCTGGGCCTGTTCGCCCTGTTCACCCCCCTGGCCTTCCTGGTCCTCCCCCAGCTGCTGTGGCGTGAGGCCCTGGAGCCCTGCGGCACGCCCTGCGAGGGTCTATACGTCTCTCTGGCCTTCAAGCTCCTGGTGCTCCTCATCTCCTCCTGGGCTCTGTTCCTGCGCCCGCCGCGCGCCACCCTGCCCCGCTTCTTCGTCTTCCGCTGCCTGTTCATGGTGCTGGTGTTCCTGTTCGTGGCGTCCTACTGGCTGTTCTATGGCGTGCGTGTGCTGGAGCCCCGGGAAAGGGACTATAGAGGCATCGTGGAGTATGCGGCGTCGCTGGTGGACGCGCTGCTCTTTATCCAGTACCTGGCCCTGGTGCTACTGGAGGTCAGACACCTGCAGCCTGCCTTCTGCCTCAAGGTGGTGCGCACGACAGATGGGGCTAGCCGCTTCTACAACGTGGGACACCTCAGGTCAGTCTGCTGTCTGTGTGTGACTGTAGTGTGTCAAACGATGAGGAAGATCATTAATAACACAATGATAAAGATTATGATGACGATGGATCTCACGATGATGATGGTCCATCCTGTCATGTTTTTACACAGGGCAAGTATGTACATTATAGCTGTTTCTGTATGCTCAATGTGATGCTGATGGTGTCTGTGTGTTCCAGTGTCCAGAGGGCAGCAGTGTGGGTGCTGGATCAGTACTACAGGGACTTCCCTGTCTACAACCCTGCGCTGCTCAACCTGCCCAAGTCTATCCTCTCCAAGAAGATGTCTGGATTCAAAGTGTACTCTCTGGATGGTAAATAGCATTGTAGACTACTTACTTTCTCTACCTCATCCCTCTATCCATCCATTCATACACCAACTAACCAACCCCTACCTCACTCCATTCATCCATCCACTGATTGATGTATATGTCTTGATCCACAGAGAACAGCACCAATAACACCAACAGTCAGTCCCGGGCCATGATTGCTGCTGCAGCCCGCAGGAGAGACAACTCTCACAGTGAGTATTACTACGAGGAGGCCGAGCTGGACCGCAGGTGCCGCAAGCGGAAGGCCAGGTAAGACGGACAACATCCTGTTTCCTATACATTTCTATAATATACTTTTAAGTGATTACAGAGGGACAAACCCTGTTAATGTCCCTGTTCTGTTTGTGTTTAGTGAATTTTGTTATGTACGTTGCTAGAGAATGACCAGTCCCTTTCATAGTGTATTTCAGCCACAGTACTGATGACACTATCCATTAAGCTCTCCTGTATCATGATTTTTAAAAAATTCAAAGAATAATCAAATATTTAACCTTTATTTAACTAGGCAAGTCCGTTAAGAACAAATTATTATTTACAATGACGGGCTAACACGGCCAAACTCGGATGAAACTGGGCCAATTGTGCGCCGCCGTATGTGACTCCCAATCACGTGCGGATGTGATGCAGCCTGGATTCGAACCAGGGACTGCAGTGACAGCCCTTGCACTGAGATACAGTGCCTTAGATCGCTGCGCCACTCGGGAGCATGATGATGATGATCATAATGATGATTGTTGTGTTGTCCAGGCTGGTAGTGGCAGTGGAAGAGGCCTTCACCCACATCAAGCGTCTCCAGGATGATGACCCCGCAGCATCGTCTCCCAAACACCCCCGTGAGGTGATGGACCCCCGGGAGGCGGCTCAGGCCATCTTCGCCCCCATGGCCCGGGCCATGCAGAAGTACCTGAGGACCACGCGCCAGCAGCCCTACCACAGCATGGAGAGCATCCTCACACACCTGCAGTTCTGTATCACTCACAACATGACCCCCAAGGTGAGAAACAACGTATCATGTTCACTTGTCTATAATGTATAACCCGCAAAGAGAAGGGATACATTGTGTCACTTCCTGAGTATAATGTTACAACAGCTTTTGGGATAAATAGCATGTATTTGATCCAATCTACAATTCAAACAGTCACTTGTGCTTAACTACTCATCTATTCTGTACCCATTCACAGGTCTTCCTCACTAAGGTTGATTTTGAAAGGCTGTATTTTTGTCTTTTCAGGCTTTCCTGGAGCGTTACCTCAGCCCGGGCCCTACCTTGCAGTACCAGCGTGAGAACGGCAGGGGGCGCCATTGGACTCTAGTGAGTGAGGAGCCGGTGACCTCTGCCCTGCGTCAGGGTCTGGTCTTCTCCCTGCGCCGCCTTGACTTCTCCCTGGTCGTCACGGTGCAGCCCCTCCCCTTCCTGCGTATTGGTGAGGAGTTTATCGACCCCAAGAGCCACAAGTTTGTGATGAGGCTACAGTCGGAGACCTCTGTGTAGAGTGGGTCAGTGGAGGCCCCTCATCCTACTGGGATACGCAGGGTGCTAGATCATGTAATCTCCTATTGAACCATTGTCATGGATGTTAACAGATTGTGATGAAGCTACAATCTTCCACAGAAAGAAGATGGATGCCTTGACCATGACTTCATGATACACTGTAAAATTCCCTTGTTTTTCCAACGGGAGCATTGGCCTACATTTATTTAGATGAATAACAGCATTTATTGCTACTTTGACTGCAACCACTGGAATACATCGCTGTGTAGTAGACTCATCACATAAAGATCACTATCTGACTGCTAGAGGGTCGTGGCTAGAATGGATCCAGCTTTTGTCAAATTAACATCAAAAGTTGCATTTTAACTAACCTTTTTCTTAACCTTATTATCTTAACCTGGTACGTTAATTCTCCTAACCTGCTACGAAAGTCAACCTAACGTTAATTTGACAAAAGCTGGATCCCTTCTAGCCATGACCCCGCTAGAGGTGTTGTGTCATGTCTTATGAAAGGACCAATCAGAGTACAACTCTCAAAGGTGGCATTCAGCCTGACGGTTAAAAGCGTTGGGCCAGTAACCAAAGGGTTGCTGGTTCGAATCCCAAGTCGACCCGCTGGGAAATCTGCCAGTGTGCCCTTGAGCAAAGCACTTTACCATAACTGCTCCTGTAAGTCACTCTAGATAAGAGTGTCTGCTAAATGACTAAAATGTAAGTCAGCTGACTGCAAAGTTGGTATACCGCTTCTACTCATTGCCAGTGTGTTGTGCTTGAAGTGATGATTAGGCCTGTTTTATATAGGGTGTGACTTTTTTATTACTGAATGTATACGTATTAAATTAAGGTTTTTCTTGTTGCATGTAGGCCAACTGTCTCCATCTGTTTGGGAAGGAACTACATTCCTGAGCTTGTTGTACCTGAGACTGTATGTTGTAAGGAGTCATATATTCTGTGTATATGTGGCTCTCATTTAATTTTACGCTTGCCTTTTTACACACGTTATCATGATTTTGGTAACATTGAATGAGGAAGTCTGAGAATACATCCCTGCCTTGGGACAGCTTTCTCAGACAGACTGTCCTGAATAACCTGTAGTTCAATTAAGCTTTTTTGAATGGACTCCTCTTGTCTTTACCCTGTGTCCACTGTCCTCCATCCATTTCCCTCTGACCAGGAACATGTGATTGTATCCTCACTGCAAGTCCTCTGCAGTTGTATCAAAACACCAGATTGTGCCACATATTAAAACAAGCACAGTATGATTGCTGCATCCAACAGCCTTACCCATGTATGATCTACGAAACGCTGTCCGGTCATCTCTGGCAAAGAACCACTTCTCTGATCACTAAACTTCTCGGTTCTAACCAAGACATACTGTAACTGGCAGCCTGGTGTTGAGACTTGAACTGCTCCAAACTGTTGTCTACCTTCTTTTGGACAACTGAGCCACAATGACTGCCAGTCATTTTAATTCAAGCAGAAATGCCCCTCATTTCTGTGAGAACAACCAATGAAGCAAAGTTCAGAACTAGTTGACATAACTGATGAGAACATCTTGATGACAGAATGCAAATGATTGTTCCAGTTTTTTAGGGATTCTAGAATTTAGGGTTTAGGTACATTTTATATGATGAGCTTGTTTGTTTCTTTTTTTTAAGATGCCTAAGTTAATGCAATTCAATAAAAATGAAACATTTACTTTTGGAAAAGAGGACAGCTTGTACACATGTACATTTGACTTGTATTTTTTATTTTATTAATAATAGTAGCTTGTATAGTGTGCTAGATGTTTTTGACATTATTAAACCATTTTCCTGTGCACCTGTTCTCTCACACACACCGAGTTGTGATTGTGTGAAGCACTGTCTGTCATTTTCCTAGCCTCATATTACCAGACTGACTACCGCTGAAATCTGTGTAGTGAAACAGAACATAATCTTGGGAGAGTTCCAGATGGTTGTAAGAGGTTATCATTATCCTGCCCTGTTAGCAAAAAGAGTATGGTAAGCCTACTGATTAGAAGATGATTAAAGACTTAATGGAATATGTGAGATCTTTAAACAAGAAGCAATCTACAGTATATATAATCCCTGATCTCAGAGCTCCTTCATAATTCAGAGAAGGATAAAAATAATTCAGATTGAGTTTAAACTTCCCTTTCTTACCTAAAACTTATTTTTCCCTGATCAGTTCCATTGCCTTTTTTTTGTGTGCATAGTACCACATTATTAAATTCAATATAGCTTTTAAGCCTTGTTCATATTGGCAGTTTGAAGTGACTCATTCTATTTTTTGGCATATCTGATTCGAATTTGTTCTTTTTCCTGCGGTCTGAACAGTCAAAAAGCACATGGAATAGGAAATTTCAAGACACAAATCTGATACAGTTTCAACTGTTCTGCCTGCGGCTATGGTACCTTGACCTGTTCACCGGATGTGCTACCTTGTCCCGGACCTGCTGTTTTCGACTCTCTCTACCGCACCTGCTGTCTTGAACTCTGAATGCTCGGCTATGAAAAGCCAACTGACATTTACTCCTGAGGTGCTGACCAACCACTGTAATTATTATTATTTGACCCTGCTGGTCATCTATGAACATTTGAACATCTTGGCCATGTACTGTTATGATCTCCTTCCGGCACAGCCAGAAGAGGACTGGCCACCCCTCAGAGCCTGGTTCCTCTATAGGTTTCTTCCTAGGTTCCTGCCTTTCTAGGGAGTTTTTCCTAGCCGCCATGCTTCTACATCTGCATTGCTTGCTGTTTGGGGTTTTAGGCTGGGTTTCTGTATAGCACTTTGTGACATCGGCTGAGGGCTTTATAAATCAATTTGATTGATACCTGGCCATGCGACTTGTGTCTGAATGGTCAAATCTGATTTATTTGCCCTCAAGTGATTTTTAGAATGTTATTTGGCATATCTTGTTGCTTGCTAGCTACTTTGTTGACAAGAACATGTGGTAGGTAACTAGATAATTGTTTACAAAGTAGTGAATGTGCTAGAAAGCAAAAAAGCGACCTAGCTAGTTGACTGCTGTGGCTAGGCAAACTCATTTAGAAAGTTGGATCTTATCCTTCGAGGCTTTAAAGGGGTTCTTACACTATGATTTTGAACATTCAAATCAACTGGGAAATGTCCATGGCAGCCATTGTTGTCACCTCAGCTTGCTACAGAACTTCTGTGTGATAGGAAGCAGGAGCACCACCGCCAATCAGCCTACACCACTGTCCACACGCCTGTCATTACTATGACAAATAGCGTAGCCATGTCAGCTAATGACTTCTGTCTGAACATGCGCAAATCCGATTTTGTGTTTAAAAAAAGTTAATCACACTAACAAGTAGCCTTACACAGTATCCATACTTTTGAATTACAATATGGCACATAATGAGGTATCCAGGTACAGTGTAATAATGTATGCATCATAAATGTGTACATGTTTGTGTTTCCATCTTCTCTTCTCACTGAAGTTGACAAGTACTGTATATCTGTGGGTGGGAAGGGGACAAGCATGTGGTTTTAGCATATTAAAACGGACACCAGTATGAGCCCATAACTTCCTGCTAGAGCTCTCTGCACTTTCTGTTCAGAGGTGTCAGAAACCCACAGACAGCCATTGAAATAACACCAAGTACTCCAACTCTCCATCTACTCTCTTTAACCGTTTCTTTCATTTTGTGCCTGCTACGAAGATGTTTCGGGGATCTCTGATCTTGGTCGCTCTACTCTTGAACTTCAGCCTTGCAGGTGAGAATCCTGTTTCATTTTACATTATGATGTTCAGCACTTTTTTAATTCCATCATGGACAGGGATATTTATACTATATATATATACATACATATACACACACATAGAGGGACATGTATACTCAGTGTACTGTGATAATTACTCCTGATCCTCAACTTAATGGCCTAGTAATTCAGCACTCTATGCAATAGATGATTTATCTTTATATTTAACTACAATGTTCTTAACACTAATGTGTATTACATGTATAATTCATTATTTGCAGTATTACAACATGAACAGATACAAATAGTAGGCTTGTGGTTGATACATTTTTTTTTACATGATGGAATAGTGATGATGATGATGATGCAATGTGATCCCATAATGTGTGCAGAGGCTCAAGTGCCAAACGGGAAACTGTGTTATATCCTGGATGGGATTCTCGTGATCTACGGCGTCATTCTCACCATCTTGTACTGCAGACTGAGGGTAAGGAATTATAAACGCTCTATAACACATTATAAATCATCCCACCATCCACAAAACATATGATACATCAGGGTATGCAGTGCACACATATCTCCATGACCATATTAACAATATTCATACTGTAAAATGCTATTTATGTTTCAATAATAATAGCACATTCAAAACATCAATGAGAATATAAATGCCTCACCAATTGAAGACCAGCTCCCACATAAATAGAATATGTTTCACATTCACACAGCTGTTTAATTAAAACGATATTTATCATGTTCCTCAGATGCATTCCATCTACATAAACAATGGCGGATCTCCACAGGGCACGGGCGGGTATCCACAGGTACAATAAAAATGTGTGTGCGTATGTAAGACGGAGAGAAAGAAAGAGCGAGAGAGAAAGTGAATGTGTATTGGGCATGTATAATTTACACAATACTCTCAATAACCAATATTCAACTCCAGCTTTCTTTACAAACCAAAAAATATATGTATACATCTGAATGTTGATCAAATTCAGCTGGCGAAATGTTTCATCCTGGTTGTTCAACAAACTAGCTATGTAAGAAGTCATATGCCGTCTTACCATGTCACCTCGAAGTCCACAGTTCTGCTTTTCGTCCCCCTCCTTCAGCAATTGTGATAATTTCCTGTTAACAAGAACTGACCACCAACCCTGCCACTTATAAACACAGTTTCCATTACAGTCAGACTAAAATGCAACACTATATCCTGTTACACAGAAATACTCCGGTAGACAGATTACGTAGAAAGAAAATCAAATTACAGTGGAAGCTAAGAGTAGTAAAAGCTTTAAACGGTCGCATCATCACCCTCTGTGTCTGGTCTTCTACACCAATTCCTGTCTTTGCCGATAAAAATAAGTAGAGAAGGAGAACACGAGAAAGACGGAAGGAGAAATGAGGAATGATGTTCTTCTGTTAAATGTTTTTCTGATAAAATAAATTGTGTGTGTGTGTGTGTGTGTGTGTGTGTGTGTGTGTGCGCACGTGTGCATGTGTGCGTTCAGCAGATAACAACGCAGATAACAGCTCTCGTAATTTCCATTTTACAGAAAGGAGAGGGACTTTACGCAGTAAGATCATTTTTCTTATTCTTATTATGACTTACAGTATATCATAAATGACAAAGAATAATGCAGTTTTAAGGATTTCAAGTTGTTTTCAAGTCCCTCATTGTTCTTCCTCTCACAGGGTTTGACCCATGAAGGTCAGGACACCTATGAGACCATCAAGTTGCAGAAGAAAGCGATGCTGGTGTGATAGAGGAAAAAGACAGTAGTGTGAGTGGTGGTAAACAACAAACCACAACCCCATCTTACATGGCATTTAAATTAGTTTAGATCTATAGGACTGCTTGCTTTCCTTAGGTTAGGTTGGCCCAGTAGTGTTGGTGGCTGTTGACTGGGGGCCTGAGATGGGCAGTGTTAAAGATGTATTTTGTTTATTCTGTAAAGCAGCCCTTTCACTTTCTATAATTGACTATCAATTAACTTGTCATTTAATGATTAAATGATTCAGAAACTACCTTAAATCAGGGTCCGTTTTCTTTTTTGATTACAGCTTCATTGACATGAATGTATTCTGTCCATGTTTAAACTGATATTACAAAACCATATGAGTGTTACTACTATGTTACAGTGTTACTACTACATACTACTGTGTCACAGTGGGAATAACCCAACAAAGGCTCAACAACTGACTGCACAGAGTCCGACTGCCTGACCGACTGACTGACCGACTGCATGCAAGATTATTTTATCTGTCAAAGCCAGGTATCCTTGCTTGAGATCAAGAAAGACCACTAGATGGCATTCACAGATCCAAAGTTCCAAATTATTGGTGCCTTTACATTGAGACTTACCCCCACACCAGTGAGCTGTCAGTGTTTTATGTTAAAGGAGAATTTCACCCTGAGGGCTTGTTTTCATCATGTTCGAGGCATTTCTAAGACAGTGAGATGTGTTTCACACATAATTACCCAGGAGGAAGGCAGGTCTGGGCTTTGCGTCCTGAATGATACACCCTATGACTGCTTCCGGGGTATTGATGGGGGCATTTTGCAAAGGCTTTATATTATACTGATCACACTATTTGTTTTTGTGCATGTCGATATGGTTGTTCTTGTTTGTTCGAGCCATTGTACGTCTTTCAGCAATGTTCCTATCTACACCAAAGAATGGAGCCGGAGGAAATGGCTGCCGTTTTATGGACTCCTAACCAATTGTGCTATAGTGTGTGTTTTTTTGCGTTATTTGAAATGTAGTTTGTACATAATGTTTCAGCCACTGTCTCTTATGACCAAAAATAGATTCTGGATATCACGACAGCGATTACTCACCTCGTACTGGACAAAGATTTTTTTTCTTTAACGAGTCGGACGTGAAGGATTTACTTCAGACACCCGACAAGGCCCAAATCCCCGTAATTCGCTTGAGAAAGAGACAGAGGGGTGTAGGTCAGGGGTAAGGGTGCCTTGTAAGGATCCGACGGCGAGTGGGTAATCTGCCATCAGTCCTATTAGCCAACGTGCAATCATTGGATAACAAAATAAACGAGCTACGATCATGAATATTCTACCAACGGGACATTAAAAACTGTAATATCTTATGTTTCACCAAGTCGTGGCTGAACGAAGACACGGATAACATACAGCTGGTGGGGTTTACGCTGCATTTGCAAGATAGAACAGCTGGCTCCGGTAAGACAAGGGGGGCGGTCTGTGTCTATTAGTAAGTAACAGCTGGTGCACAAAATCTAATATTAAGGAAGTCTTGAGGTTTTGCTCGCTTGAGGTAGAGTATCTCAAGATAAGCCGTAGACCACACTATTTACCAAGAGAGTTTTAAACTATATTTTTCGCAGCTGTCTACTTACCACCACAAACCGATGCTGGCACTAAGACCGCACTCAATGAGCTGTATAAGGCCATAAGCAAACAGAAAAACGTTCATCCAGAGGCGGCGCTCCTTGTGGCCAGGGACTTTAACGCAGGGAAACTTAAATCTGTTTTACCTGATTTCTATCAGCACGTTAAATGTGCAACCAGAGGGAAAACAACTCTAGATCACCTTTACTCCACACACAGAGACGAGTATAAAGCTCTCCCACGCCCTCCATTTGGCTAATCTGACCATAATTCTATCCTCATGATTCCCGCTTACAAGCAAAAACTAAAGCAGGAAGCACCAGTGACTCGGTCAATAAAGAAGTGGTCAGATGACGCAGATGCTAAGCTACAGGACTGTTTTGCTAGCATAGACAGGAATATGTTCCGGGATTCTTCCGATGGCATTGAGGAGTACACCATATCAGTCACTGGCTTCATCAATAAGTGCATCGATGGCGTCATCCCCACAGTGACCGTACGTACATACCCCAACCAAAAGCCATGGATTACAGGAAACATCTGCACTGAGCTAAAAGGTAGAGCTGCCGCTTTCAAGGAGAGGGACTCTAACCCAGACGCTTATAAGAAATCCCGCCTTGTCCTCTGATGAACCATCAAATAGGCAAAGCATCAATACAGGACTATAATTGAATCGGACTACACCAGGTCTGATGATCATCGGATGTGGCAGGGCTTGAAAATTATTACAGACTACAAAGGGAAGCACAGCCGTGAGCTGCTCAGTGACACAAGCCTACCAGAAAAGCTAAAATACTTCTACGCTCGCTTCGAGGGAAGCAACACTGAAGCATGCATGAGATCATCAGCTGTTCCGGATGACTGTGTGATCACGCTCTGTGTAGCCGATGTGAGTAGGACCTTTAAACAGGTCAACATTCACAAGGCTGCAGGGCCAGACGGATTACCAGGACGTGTACTCCGAGCATGCGCTGACCAACTGGCAAGTGTCGTCACTGACATTTTCAACCTCTCCCTGACTGAGTCTGTAATACCAACATGTTTCAAGCAGACCACCATAGTCCCTGTGCTCAAGAACACTACAGTAACCTGCCTAAATGACTACGACCTGTAGCACTCACGTCTGTAGCCATGAAGTGCTTTGAAAGGCTTGTCATGGCTCACATCAACACCATTATCCCAGAAACCCTAGACCTACTCCAATTTGCATACCGCCCCAACAGATCCACAGATGATTCAATTTCTATTGCACTCCACACTACCCTTTCCCACCTGGACAAAATGAACACCTACGTGAGAATGCTATTCATTGACTACAGCTCAGCGTTCAACACCATAGTGCCCTCAAAGCTCATCACTGAGCTAAGGACCCTGGGACTAAACACCTCACTCTGCAACTGGATCCTGGACTTCCTGACGGGCCGACCCCAGGTGGTAAGGGTAGGTAACAACATATCTGCCACGCTGATCCTCAACACGGGGGGCCCCTCAGGGGTGCGTGCTCAGTCCCTTTCTGTACTCTGTCACGTTCCTGACCTGTTTTCTCTTGTTTTGTATGTGTTTATTGGTCAGGGCGTGAGTTTTGGGTGGGCAGTCTATGTTTTCTATTTCTATTTTGGGTTTTTGTGTTCGGCCTGGTATGATTCTCAATCAGAGACAGGTGTGTATCGTTTGTCTATGATTGAGAGTCATACTAAGGCATCCAGGGTTTCACTGGTGTTTGGTGGGGGTTTGTTCCTGTGGAGGTTTTGTTGCCACACAGGACGGTTTCGGTTTTGTCACGTTGGTTGTTTTTGTATTTTGAATTGTTTTGTTGACTTTCATTAAAAGAATGAACACTAACCACTCTGCGTTTTGGTCCACACCTTCTGCCAGCGAGGACAGCCGTAACAGAAACACCCACCAAACCAGGACCAAGCGGATTGGAGAAGGACGGCAAGAACAAAAGCAATGGAGAAAAGAGGAATGGACTTGGGAGGAGATCCTAGACGGTAAAGGACCCTGGGCAGAGCCAGTGGAGTGTCGCCGCCCCAAAGCGGAGCTGGAGGCAGCGAAAGCGGAGAGGAGGTTTTATGAGGCTAAAGCAAGGCAGAGCGGCTGGAAGCCCGAGAGGCTCACCCAAAAATTTCTTGGGGGGGGGGGGGCTAAAGGGGAGTGTGGCGAAGCCGGGTTGGTTACCTGAGCCAACTCCCCGGGCTTACCGTGGAGTGAGAGGGCGTCGTACTGGTCAGACACCGTGTTATGCGGTAAAGCGCACGGTGTCCCCAGTACGCGTGCTTAGCCCAGTGCGGGCTATTCCACCTTGCCGCACTGGGAGGGCTAGGTTGGGCATCGAGCCGGATGTCATGAAGCCGGCCCAACGTATCTGGCCTCCAGTACGTCTCCTCGGGCCGGCGTACATGGCACCAGCCTTAGAGGTGGTGTCCCGGGTTCGCCTGCATAGCCCAGTGCGGGTTATTCCACCTCGCCGCACTGGCAGGGCTACGGGGACCATTCAACCTGGTAAGGTTGGGGAGGCTTGGTGCTCAAGAGCGCGTGTCCTCCTTCACGGTCCGGTATATCCGGCGCCACCTTCCCACCCCAGCTCAGTACCACCAGTGCCTACTCCACGCACCAGGCTTCCAGTGCGTTTCCAGAGCCCTGTTCCTCCTCCACGCACTCTCCCTGTGGTGCATGTCTCCAGCCCAGTGCCTCCAGTTCCGGCACCACGCACCAGGCCTACTGTGCGCCTCAGCAGGTCAGAGTCGGCCGTCTGTCCAACGCCGCCTGCGCTGCTTGCCTGCTCAGCGCTGCCCGAACTGTCTGCCTTCCCAGCGCTGTCTGAACTGCCTGCCTGCCCAGCGTGGTCTGAACTGTCTGCCTGCCCAGCGCTGCCCGTCTGTCCCGAGCCTTCAGAGCCGTCCAGCCGGGACCAGCCAGAGCCGTCCAGCCAGGACCAGCCAGAGCCGTCCAGCCAGGACCAGCCAGAGCCGTCCAGCCAGGACCAGCCAGAGCCGTCCAGCCAGGACCAGCCAGAGCCGTCCAGCCAGGAGCCGTCCAGCCAGGACGTTCAGCTCAGAGCCGTCCAGCCAGGACCAGCCAGAGCCGTCCAGCCAGGACCTGCCAGAGCCGTCCAGCCAGGATCAGCCAGAGCCGTCCAGCCAGGATCAGCCAGAGCCGTCCAGCCAGGACCAGCCAGAGCCGTCCAGCCAGGACCTGCCAGAGCCGTCCAGCCAGGACCTGCCAGAGCCGTCCAGCCAGGACCTGCCAGAGTCCCTCAGCCAGGACCTGCCAGAGTCCCTCAGCCAGGACCTGCCAGAGTCCCTCAGCCAGGACCTGCCAGAGTCCCTCAGCCAGGACCTGCCAGAGTCCCTCAGCCAGGACCTGCCAGAGTCCCTCAGCCCGGAGCTGCCGTCCCTCAGCCCGGAGCTGCTGCCCCTTATCCTGGTGCTGCCCCTTATCCCGATGCTGCCCCTTCATTTAGGTGGGTTTAGTTGGAGGGTGGTCATTGGGAGGGGGATACGGAAGCGGGGAGTGACTATGGTGGGTTGGGGACCTCGCCCAGAGCCTGAGCCACCACCGTGGTCAGATGCCCACCCAGACCCTCCCCTAGACTTTGTGCTGGTGCGCCCGGAGTTCGCACCTTACTCTGTCACGTTCCTGACCTGTTTTCTCTTGTTTTGTATGTGTTTATTGGTCAGGGCGTGAGTTTTGGGTGGGCAGTCTATGTTTTCTATTTCTATGTTGGGTTTTTGTGTTCGGCCTGGTATGATTCTCAATCAGAGACAGGTGTGTATCGTTTGTCTCTGATTGAGAATCATACCAGGCCGAACACAAAAACCCAACATAGAAATAGAAAACATAGACTGCCCACCCAAAACTCACGCCCTGACCAATAAACACATACAAAACAAGAGAAAACAGGTCAGGAACGTGACATAACCCCCCCCCTTGAACACATACAAAACAAGAGAAAACAGGTCAGGAACGTGCCATTCTCCCTGTTCACCCATGACTGCATGGCCAGTTATGACTCCAACACAATCGTTAAGTTTGCCTATGACACAACAGTGGTATGCCTGATCACTGACAACGATCAGAGCCTTTAGGGAGGAGGTCAGAGACCTGGCCGTGTGGTGCCAGGATAACAACCTCTTCCTCAACATGATCAAGACAAAGGAGATGATTGTGGACTACAGGAAAAGAAGGACGAGCAGGCCCCTATTCTCATCGATGGAGCTGTAGTGGAGCAGGTTGAGAGCTATAAGTTCCTTGGTGTCCACATCACCAACAAACTATCATGGTCCAAACACACCAAGACAGTCGTGAAGAGGGCACGACAAAGCCTATTCCCCTCAAGAAACTGAAAGGATTTGGCATGGGTCCTCAGATCCTCAAAACGTTCTACAGCTGCACCATCGAGAGCACCCTGACGGGTTGCATCACTGCCTGGTATGGCATCTGCTCGGCCTCTGACCGCAAGCCACTACAGAGGGTAGTGTGTACGGCCCAATACATCACTGGGGCCAAGCTTCCTGCCATCCAGGACCTCTATACCAGGCAATGTCAGAGGAAGGCCCTAAAAATTGTCAAAGACTCCAGCCACCCTAGTCATAGACTGTTCACTCTGCTACAGCACGGAAAGGCTTCTTAACAGATTCTACCCCCAAGCCATAAGACTCCTGAACAGCTACTCAAATGGCTACCCTGACTATTTGCATTGCCCCCCCCCCCCCCCATTACGCTGCTGCTACTCTCTATTTTTATCTCTGCATAATTACTTTAACTCTAACTACATGTACATATTACCTCAATTGCCTCAACTAACCTGTGCACCCGCACATTGACTCTGTACCGGTACCACCTGTATATAGCCTTGCTACTGTTATTTTACTGCTGCTCTTTAATTATTTGTTATTTTAATTTCATTTTTGACTTATCTATTTTTTTGTTTTGTTTAAAAAACATTTTTTATTGAATTCTTAAAACAGACAATATACTTGCAGTGAAGCCACTCAACAACTACATCACATTTGTCATCTAACAGACTCCCATCCAGAGCGACACACAGAAGCAACCATGGTCAACGTCCTGCTCAAGGGCACGTCGACAGATCTCCCACCAGGCCTCCAAGATCCTCCCCACAGTACCCCAAGAGCTGCCCCTCAACCATCCAAGATCCCCCCCCCCCCCCCCCCCCCCCCTTGCAGTAATTGACTGACCCGGTCTCTCCAGATCTCCCAACAGTACTATTTCTAGGGTCAATTTTAGATCAATGTCATTTTCAGCCATTCCTGAACGTGAGACCAAAAACAGGCTACCTGAAGGCAATTCCAAAATAAATGGTCTATTTAAAAAAAAAATGTAATGAATGTTTAAAACATACAATATACTTGCAGTGAAGCCGCGCAACAACTACATCACATTAGTAATCTAACAGACTCCCATCCAGAGCGACACACAGAAGCAACCAGGGTCAATGTCCCGCTCAAGGGCACATCTACAGATCTTCCACAAGGTCAAAAAACAGGGACCCGAACCAGCGATCCATCAGCCACTGGCCAAAGCTCCCAACTGCCAGCCCTCCAAGATCCCCCCACAGTTCCCCACGAGCTGCCCCTCAACCATCCGAGACACCCCCCACAGCCCCCTGAGAAAAATAAATAAATAATAATCATTTAAAAAGATAATTCCATTACCCACCCCCAAGACCCCCCCCCATTTACCAACAACCAACAAAATGAACAAAAGAGAAAAAAGAGAGACAAAGGAAAACAAACAACAACAATGCAAAAAACAACAAAGACATCAAGGACAACAAAAATCCTAACAGCAAGGCCAACTGAATATGTTTGAGTGCATGTATGGCACTATTTACCTGTGTGTGTGTCCGTGTATATGCACATGTGTGCATTTGAATGAGAGTGTTGTGTATATGCATGTGTCAAACACCTGCACGGCATCAGCCTCAGACAAACTGGCATTAGCTGGCAAACATTGCCCCTCAGTATCATTCAAACATACTTTTTGTTATGGTTTATTTTGACTTGATTTTATTATACTTTTATCTTTGACCATCATTCTATCCCCCACCCAACAACTCCACTCCCACTTGTCTCCAATTCCACATCCCACCCCTTAGCTTCCCTCAGCCCCTCCCACCTATCTCTGCTGACCACCCTCTTTGGATTTCTACGCACCATGCTGTGATGTTTAACATACCATTGCAATCTATCTAATCGAATAGAATCCACAGATTGTGAGTTGAAGATAAATACTTTTACTAAGAGTATTCGTATATTATTAATTGACTGACCTGGTCTCTCCAGATCTCCCAACAGTACTATTTCTAGGGTCAATTTTAGATCAATGTTCTGCATTTTCAGCAATTCCTGAATCTGAGACCAGAAACAGGCTCCATGAGGGCAATACCAAAATAAATGGTCTATTGATTCTGTATACTCACAACAAAATCTGCAGAGCTTCGATGATTTTATGCCCCAAATATTCAACATTCTGTTGGTGGCAAGAATTCTATATAATAATTTTAGCTGAAAAGCACGAAGTCTTGAATCTTGCGTTGTTTTATATATCAACTCATACACCCTGTACCATGGAATCGGTACATCAAAAATCTCTTCCCAACTATTTTGCAATCTGTATGGCACAGTTGTCAACATCCTGGTCCTCAAAAGAAACTGGTATACTTTCCTATTTATGCTATTTTTATTCCTCCGCCAGTTTTGATCCTTTATATTGGGCAGACAGACCAGTTCCCTACCTCATCCCGCTGCCACCCGCCTCCTCCATTTTTGGGGCAATGCTGTAATAAATTGGTTGTACTCTTGGATTGAGCAGACCTTCCCGTACAATTCTGATAACTCCATGAAGGACATAACTCTACCATTACAATATCATTTAAGACCAAAATACCCTTTTCAAACATCTTTCCCATAAATACAGGTATTTTATCAACCAGCACATTTGAGTTCAGCCATGATATTTGTTCTTTCTTTTCAGGGGGATGAAATTGAAATTATAGCCAGCTCTGCAATGCTTGTTTGAAAGAGACACTTTGAAAAAAGTATCATCTCAATTAATTGAAAATGAGACATGGCAATCTGCAAAAAGGCAATTTTTTAACAATGGAGGAGCTGTTGTAATCTACTTGAGAACCATTTAGGGTTCAAGTAAAACTTAAGTGAAGCTTTTAGAGAGAGGTTTAGTGCTTTTATATTTAATAATCTCAACCCACCCAATTCATTATATTGATAGGCACACTTTATCTTGTCTGGTTTAGCATCCTAGATAAAGCTAAATATTATTTGCCCATATGATTTGAAAAATTAATCATCAGGAGTAGGCAGCGTCATAAGTGAGTAAACTGAGATATGACTAAGGAGTTAATCAAGGCAAATTTTCCATAAATAGACAGGTATTTAACTCTCCATGTGTCATGGCTTTCCTCCTCCTCTTCATCCGAAGAGGAGGAGCAGGGATTGAATCAAAATGCAGCGTTGTAGTTCGACATATTATTTATTAAGCAAAACAGAAAACACGACGAACACTTGAATAATTACAAAACAATAAACGACGTAGACAGACCTGGACGACGAACTTACATGAAACACGAAGAACGCAATAACAGGAAAACTGACTACATAAAACGAACGAACAAACAAAACCGAAAACAGTCCCGTGTGGTGTAACATACACTGACACAGACACCGGAGACAACCACCCACAACAAACAGTGTGAAAACACCTACCTTAATATGGCTCTCAATCAGAGGAAATGAAAACCACCTGCCTCTAATTGAGAGCCATATCAGGTCACCCTTAACAAACATAGAAACACACAGCATAGACTACCCACCCAAACTCACGCCCTGACCGTCAAACACATACAAAATAACAGAAAACCGGTCAGGAACGTGACACCATGGTTTCAGGATCTTGTCTATTTTTACAAGTTTTCTATTGAAATTCATTGTGGAGAGCTTATATCTTTTGCAATATGAATACCAAGCATGTCCGCTTCACTGTCAGCCTATTTCATAGGTAAGCTGCAGAGTAATTAAAAGTTTTAAAGATACAATACGTAATATTGTACACTTATCAAAATTAGGTTTTAGTCCAGAAAAGTTATATAGATCTTCAATGAGACATTGCAGGGATCTAGCTTGCGAACTTAATATAAAACTTGAGTCATTGGCATACATGGACACCTTCGTTTTTAAGCCTTGGATTTCTAATAATCTAATGTTATTTGATCTGATTTTAATAGCTAGCATTTCGATGGCCATAATGAATAGGAATGGTGACAGCGGACACCCTTGTTTAACTCCTCTTGACAATTCCAAACTATCTGAGAAATAGCTGCTATTTACTATTTTACACCTGTGGTTGCTTTACATTGCTTTTACCCATTTTATAAGAGAATCGCCGAAATTGTAAAACTCCAGGCATTTATAAATAAAATCCAGTTTTTATCAAAGGCCTTTTCAAAATCCGCTATAAATACCAGGCCTGGCTTCTTAGATGTTTCATTATGTTCTATTATTTCTAGTAGTTGTCGTATATTATCTCCAATGTATTGTCCATGTAAAAGACCTGTCTGATCAGGATGAACAATACCTGGTAAAACTTTTTAATTCTGAGTGCTATGCATTTCTGTAGTATTTTTGCATCACAACATTGAAGTGTAAGAGGCCTCCAGTTTTTAAGATAGACTGGATCTTTATATTTTCATCTGGGTCTTGTTTTAATAATAGTGAAATCAGATCTTCCTGCTGAGTACCTGACTTATACATTTTTTCTTAACACTTATTTTTCTTAAAACTGAATTGTTGATTAAGGGCTTGTATAAGCATTTCACTGTAAGGTCTACCTGTTGTATTCGGCGCATGAGACAAATAAAATTTAATTTGATTCATTGCTAAATGTACAAGCAGATACATTTTCTCCAGTTTCTGGAAGACTACAATTTGTGTTGGGCAGTGCTTCGTGCTCTGGCAACCGTCCCTCCCCCAAGGCAGACTTTTTTGAAAAGGAGTCAGACACTCCTTTTCAAACACAATCCTTTGGGCAAAACTGAAAGAACTGACCAGGCGCAATGGTTTCAAGTGATTCCTCTCATCAACATGAATTCAACAAAAAAAATATGTTCTATTAGCTATATGGTGACATTCAACCATTTATGTTTCCACCGGAATATAGCGAAGAGGATTCGAAACAAAGAGTTGGATTTAGCTAACTAATGACGTTAGAAGCGGCAAGTAGCCTAGAGGATAGAGCGTTGGGCCAGTAACCGGAAGGTTGCTAGATCGAATCCCTGAGCTGATAAGGTAAAAATATGTCGTTCTGAACAAGGCAGTTAATCCACTGTTCCTAGGCTGTCATTATAAATACAAATGTGTTCTTAACTGACTTGCCTAGTTAAATAAAGGTAATTACATTTTTTTTAAAAGCTCAGCTACAGCTGATGCCAGCACCAAGAAGGCAGATGCCAAATATGGTGCCTAGTCTCTGAAGGATCAGACTGTTGTTTTTCAATTTTTGCCTAAAATGACATCTAACTGAAATCGAACTGCCTGTAGCTCAGGCATTGAATCAAGGATATGCATATTCTTGATACCATTTGAAAGGAAACCCTTTGCAGTTTGTGGAAATGTGAAATGAATGCGGGAGAATATAACACATTAGATCTGGTAAAAGAAAATACAAAGAAAAAAAGAAAAAAAAGTATTACTTTTTTTGTACCATCATCTTTGAAATGCAAGAGAAAGGCCATAATGCATTATTCTAGCCCAGGCGCAATTTAGATTTTGGCCACTAGATGGCAGCAGTGTATGTGCAAAGTTTTAAACTGATCCAATGAACCATTGCATTTCTGTTCAAAATGTTGTATCAAGACTGCCCAAATGTGCCTAATTGGCTTATTAATAACTTTTCAAGTTCATAACTGTGCACTCTCCTCAAATAATAGCATCACTGTAATAGCTACTGTAAATGTGACAGTGCAGTTAGATTAACAAGAATTTAAGCTTTCTGCCCATATCAGATATGTCTGAGTCCTGGGAAATGTTCTTGTTACTTACAACCTCGTGCTAATCGCATTAGCGTACGTTAGCTCAACCGTCCCATGGGGGACCCACCAATCCTGAAGAAGTTCTAACTAAGTAAGTTATATTTCCTGCAAGCCACCTAGCTAGCTAACTTTAGTTTATCTACTGAAACCCATATTGTGTATTGCTGGCTAACATACTATTTTGTTACAGTGGGAGGAAATCTAATAATTTTTCTGTAATATCTAGCTAACTATCTAGGTAGCTAAGTTAGCTAAACAACTACCGGTAGTCATATCTATACCTAAAAATATAAGAGGTTTTACAATTGGAGATCTTTTGTATCTCGATTGTAAAACCTCTTCTCTTTTTAGTTGTAGATATGGCTACTAAACAGCAAGCTACAACATTACAACCAGCCAACTAAAGCTATGTTTACCAGCAAACGTTAGCACATGACTAGAGTTTGCTAGCTAGTTAGCCTGGCGCCTGCTAACTTGTTATGCATCTCCATTACAGAATACTATCTCACAGAATAGAAGCAGCAGCCAACGGAAACATCTCCCTGATGGTCGGCAAACAAGGGCAACCTACTTTGCCGACACCACGACGAGCTGGTGCAACTAGGGATGGCTATGGATGAGGTCCTCTGAGTTCTTCTACATCTAGACGTCACCCACAACGAGCGGAGGATCTTCTACAATGAGTCGACCCAGCGAGCCAGCGCCCCAGTCCATTCAGCAGTCTGCCCAGGTCAGCGATGCCCTTTTGTCTCTTCAGACAAATATGATGGGACTCCATCCAAATGCCGTGGCTTCCTCCTCCAGTGCTCCCTCTATTTTTCTCATCAAACAGGAGCCCCCACCACCGAGATGTCCCAAAGTTGTCACAGTTATTTCCCTGCAAACCGGGCGGGTGATTGGTGTGCGTGGGCTACGGCTGCCTGGGAGTGAGGAGAGGAGGAGCTGGGTTCCGATTGAGGTTTATGGCTCTGTTCAGAGGAGTCCTCGATCATCCACTGGAGGGCAGAGAGGGGTGTGAGCGCCTACTCCAACAGTGGACCAGACCGCTGCGGAGTACGCCCTCACCTTCTGTACAGTGGCAGCATTCAGTGGATGGTATGAGCCGGTGCTCTGCACCTTATTCAGAAGAGAATTGCGCAAGGGGGTCCAGATGAAGTTGTCATGCCAAGACGACACTCTCTCATTGGACACATTCATCGCGATGGCCACCCGTCTGGATAACCTCCTTCGGGAGCGTCGGCACTCTCATCGCCTCTCTCCCTCCTTCGTTGACTGATCTGAGTCCGAGTCTGAACCCATGGACGTAGGGGCCGAAGGCCTTCCCGCAGCTGAGCATTGGAGCTGACAATCTGTCCCTATTGTGGTCAAGCAAGGCACCAGCTTCAACGGTTTCCGCTACGTCCCAACCCGGGAGCCACTAGAGCAGAGGGATGGCCCTGTGATCATCCATCTTCAGGGGTAGGTGTGAGTTTTACATCATCATCCTTCTCCACCATACCCTTTTTTAGTACCGATTTCACTACCTGGCTGTCCCTCGTGTTGTTTCTACAGTTCTAGTGGACTGCGGTGCCGCAGGGAATTTTATTGACCAGGTCCTTGCCTCCTCCCTGAACATAACATCATACCCACTCTCTTCTCCGTTTCCGGTTCAAGAGCTGGATAACCGACCACTGGGATCTGGGACAATCACACACATCACAGCACCACTCACCATCACCGTGGGACCTCTGCACCAAGAAAACCTTCCCTCCTCATCATCCAGGCACCTGTACACAAAGTCATCCTCGGCCTCGTGTGGCTCCAAAGCCACAACCCCACCATCTCCTGGTCGAGGATGGAGACCACGGCCTGGGCACCTGGATGTCAGAAGAACTGCTTTCCCTTACCCTGTGGTTCCACGTCGGTTGAGAGTCCTGTGGTTGCCCTCCAGGCTGACATCCTGGAGGTTTACCAGGTTCTCTGGGAGGTTTTCTCCAAGACCCTCACCACCTGTCTCCCTCTTCATTGCCCCTGGGACTGTGACATCGACCTGCTAACAGACTCTGCGACTCCGCATCTACCCACTGTCGGTGGCTGAAAGCAAGGCTATGGAGGAATACATCAAGGAGGAGGAAAAGAGGGACCGAGCACGCCCCCATTCTCATCGACGGGGCTGTAGTGGAGCAGGTTGAGAGCTTCAAGTTCCTTGGTGTCCACAGCAACAAACTAACATGGTCCAAGCACACCAAGACAGTCGTGAAGAGTGCACGACAAAACCTATTCCCCCTCAGGACACTGAAAACATTTGACATGGGTCCTCAGATCCTCAAAAGATTTAACTGCTGCACCATCGAGAGCATCCTGACGGGTTGCATCACTGCCTGGAATGGCAACTGCTTGGCCTCCGACCGCAAGGCACTACAGAGGGTAGTGCGTACGGCCCAGTACATCACCGGGGCCAAGCTTCCTGCCATCCAGGACATCTATACCAGGCGGTGTCAGAGGAAGGCCCTAAAAATTGTTAACGACTCCAGCCACCCTAGTCATAGATTGTTCTTTCTGCTACCGCACGGCAAGCGGTATTGGAGCGCCAAGTCTAGGTCCAAGAGGCTTCTAAACAGCTTCTACCCCCAAGCCATAAGACTCCTGAACAGCTAATCAAATGCCTACCCAGACTATTTGTTTGTAAATACCTTACCTTTACCTTGTGCAGAGCTAGGGGTTGGAAGAGCATGTTGGTGGAATCAGATTATGTACCACCTACAACAAAATACACAATTTAACCACCCACTAACTGTATTGATCTCTATTAGACTGGCTAGCTTAGCATACCTAACATGGACATTTCAAAACTGTCTGCTTGCTGTTAACTAACTAGCATCACTAAATTGGCAGCAAGATTGCTATCCAGTTGAGACTGTCTGAGTACCAACTAACCAACCATAGACGATTTATACACATTCATCATTACTAACGTTAGCAACACACAAACAGAGGGTGAGTTAGCTATAGCAACAATTATATTTGTAGTAACTGAGTGTTTTCCAGACAAGGGTGGAATAGATGGTTACCAGATTGAGCTACTCTTATTTGCTAACATTAGGTAGCTTATGTTAGCTAAAGTCAGTCAAAGATAGAATGAACAAACAAACATGTTTACTCTGCTGAAGGTAGTTACCAGTCTAGCAGTGACTACCATGGCATTGGCGAAATTGATTGACAGTGTGTATACCAAATAATATAGCTATACGATTTAGCTGATGGCTTTCAGAGTTCAATACATGTTGTGGAAAAATTCTTACACAGGGACACTCGAAGTCAATCTTAAATGAATCATTGTTTATTTGCAGCCATAAGACTCCTGAACATCTAATCAAATGGCTACCCAGACTATTTGCATTGTGTCCCCCCTTTTCTATGCTGGTGCTAATCTGTTATTATCTATGGATAGTCACTTTAATAACTCTACATACATGTACATATTACCTACATTACCTCGACTAACCGGTGCCCCCGCACATTGACTCTGTACCAGGAAGTAAACATAGGTACGATGGTTGAGGTTCACAGACATGTATTTTACTACCAGGACTAGAATGTTATTGTGCTTTTAGTCTTGTGAGTTCATGTTACTGTGGAGATGTTACTGTGGAGATTCTCTATTATTTTATTTATATATTTGGGGATTTTAACCATTATTTAACTATTGAAGTGGTTATTGTTTTGAAAACAGTTCCATGACCAGTTATTTGTGTATGTAAATAATGGTGTTGCATGAGATATTGTAGACTAGGAGACACTTGTGTCACATTTCCAATGAGGATGTACCCCAGTGCTTTACCTAAAAGTCTCAGACTTTTCTGTTTCTATCTACCTGGGCCGGCACCCGTATCTCACTGGGCCATGGCTCTGTCGGACCAGCTCTATCTTGGAGCCAAGGCAAGGCCCTGGGTACTTTTCAGCCCCATTTACATAACAATGGCTAACTGTAAACTTCAATACCTTCAACCAGAGGTTGTTGACTCTGCTCGCCACAAGTATTGATGGAAACAATAACATCAAAAGGGAATTTCACCTTGACTCATTACTATATTAACAACATTACGTTTTTATCATAAACACAATTATCCAAACCACAAGCTAATGCTAGCACATTTTCATTTCACTGGTAGAATCGGGAAGTTTCAACTTCCAAATGGTCTTGGTCTGAAACAGGTATGACGGTAAGAGTGAAAGTGACCAATTAGACGTCAACTTTACTTATTGAAGTTAGATTCTATCTGATTCAATAGTAATTTCCATTAATCTGGCCAAATACGTTTAGATTTAAATACTAGAGCCATTTGAGAATAGACCACTTATAAGTTAGGTGTACAGTATTGTGCATTGCATTGTGTCAAATAAGATAATTCACTGTTGTATGGTCAGACAAAAAAGGAGGCGACTTTACGTTGTATGATAATTAGGGGGTGGAGAGAGACGAAGGCAGTAACATATCTATTCAACAATGGAACGCAAAAGCTTGAGCAAAGTGTAAATTCTAGAATTCGAGACATTTCACAGAAGAATGTTAGTCTTGTGTAGGCTAATGACTTAATCTAATTCTGTTCCGATGTTGTGGAGCAGGTAGTGTTACCAGTTTGTCTGGTGTTTTGCAACTGTTCGAGTTGGAATTAACATTTTACCTCGTGCGTCAGGTAGGCTACGGACTACGAATTCCTGGAGAGTGAGCGAAAGAAATGTTTGAAAAGTAAACCGAAAAGTTGGGACCTTTTTTTCTTGTTACTGAATATTTGGAATGTAGTTATACTGTAGAAAATGTGTACACAATTTGTGTGCTACTGTAAATAAATCGAGCAGCTTTGGTTTGATTGGCAAGAACTACGAAGAGACACGAACACCTGACGCACAGTCCACCGCCGTAAGCTTGTCTTCAAATGTTTCTCCAAATAGGCTACTCCAATGGCAACACGTTACTCTCATGTTTCTAATAATAATGAGATGACGAAAATGCATTATTTCATACCATTTTGAAGCTTGTTGTTCAACTTGGATAGATTTTGGAACTCCCTAAGATTGATATTGGGAGTGCCACTGAATCAAGGGATGGAGTTACCTGTCTGGGGCCAGAGCCAGTGGGGCACAGCGTGGTTGGTGCTATGGGCATTTGGTAAGATTTGGGAATGTTTATTTGATTTTTTCTCATAAAAAAATATACAAATGTGAAGCCTAATTGTATGGTGTGTATGTTTGTTGTATACCTGACACTATAAGGAAAGGGAGTAGTGACAAGTACGGATCGGCATCATAGAAATGTAGTAGGGTAACATTCTTTGGAAAACAACTGCAGGCTACTTCCCTGCTGTATCTTTTTGTTTTGATTAGTAGTGAGTGTTTCAACAAACACATTTTTGTAGCATGTGTAGGCCTATACCTGTGTTTTAAAAGTAAGCTTCCTTTGTGGTGCACTCTTTCAGTGTGTTAATATTGGCCTTAGCATAACTACCAAACTGAGGTATGATAAAGGTCAATGAATGCCATGAACAGGAAAAGCAAGTAACACAGCTTTGTGGCACAAACAACCTCTGTCTGAGGCCCTGTGTGCGCCTGTCTGTTTCTCCCGTTTGTAAAATAGGTCACAACGAGTCCCTTTTTGTGTTCACTAGAAATAAGTGTGAGCCTGTGTGTGAGTTTGTTTGCATTCCTCTGTGGGTCTGTGTCCTTGTTCTTGTGTGGTTGAAATTAACAGAATGACTCGTATACAGGTAACATGGCAAAATAAAGGAAACACTTGGATAAAGGAGAGATAAAAATATATTGAAAGCTGGTGCTTCCACAGGTGTGGTTCCTGAGTTAATTAAGCAAGTTACCCATTATTTTGGCTACCATGGCTAGAAGAAGAGATGTATATTTATTTAACTAGACAAGTCAGTTAAGAACAAATTCTTATTTTACATTGACGGCCTACCCCGGCAAAACCCTCCCCTGATCCCAGATGATGCTGGGACAATTATGCACCACCCTATGGGACTCCTGATCACGGCCGGTTGTGATACAGCCCAGGATTGAACCAGGGTCTGTAATGACACCTCTAGCACTAAGATGTAGTGCCTTAGACCGCTGCACCATTCTGGAGCCTTAAGATCTCAGTGACTTTCAAGAATGGGCTCAAAGGAGCATAGGGTGGTGGAATAGGGGCCTGAGGGCACACAGTCTGTGAATGTATTGTAATGTTTTTAAAATGGTATAATCTGCCTTAGTTTTTCTGGACCCCAGGAAGAGTACTCTGTCAGGGGATCCATAATAAATACAAATAGGGGGTTTAAAGGGGGGGGGGGGGGTGAGTGTGTCTTGGTCACCAAATCTCAACCCAATTGAACACTTGTGGGAGATTCTGGAGTTTCGCTTGAGACTGCGACTCCACCACCATCAACAAAACACCAAATTATGGATTTTCTCGTGGAAGAAGGGTGTCGAGTTCCAGACACTTGTAGAATCTATGCCAGGGCGCATTGAAGCTGTTCTGGCAGTTTGTGTTGGGCCAACGCCCTATTAACACTTTACAGTATGTTGGTGTTTTCTTTATTTTGGCAGTTACATGTATGTGCCATGGTCTTTTAACTGCGGGTGTAATCATTAATGAGTGAAGGAATCATTAACTACAGACAGTCTATACCCACCTCAACACTTCAAAGGGCAATGTTTGTGATTCCTTGTTTGTTTTAGTGATGATGCATTACTCTTTCTCCACCCCGTCACTCACCCTGTTTTGCTTTCTCTAACACACACACACACCTCTCTCTCATACAGCAGTGTGTGTGAGGGGTGGGTTTGTGGAGCCTCCTCCATCCTTCTCCCTGCGTTCCTTGACGGAGGATGAGACGCGGCTGCCCTGCCAGTTTCAAGTTCAGGAGGAGGAGCAGGTAGTTCAGGTCAGCTGGTTCAAGGAGCTACCTGATGGCACCAAGGAACAAATCATCACTGCCCACCTCACAGAGGGACACACAGGTTGGTTCATCATGCCCTCACCAACTCACACAGAGTAGACCCCCATCTTAACCACTTAGTCACTCAATCGCTATAATCATAATATTGTTTTCTTGCATTTGTCTGCAATGATTGTAATGTTTACCAGGAATAAATCTGTCTTTGTCTCTGTTTGTCTCTCTGTCTTATGTCTGTCAGAGTTTGGGCGGTACTCTGGGAGAGTGAGGTTTGAGAGCAGTAGCCCCACAGTGGACTCTGCCCTGCTCATCATGAACACGGAGGAGTCTTATGAGGGGAAATACACCTGTCACATCAGCACATTCCCCTATGGAAACTTTGAGAGGCAGCTGTCACTCACTGTGTGGAGTAAGACTAATTGCTTTCACCATCCTCTTAATCATAGTTGTAAACCATGTGACTAATTTCATTGTTATACTCATCATAGTAATTTCTTGTTAATAACCCCACATTTGACTTGATTTGTTGGAGTCAACCACTGAAGGAAATATCTGTTCTGGCTGACCAAAGCCTTACTTACGCACTCGATTTACCTGCACAACATGGAATCTCATATAGCCTGGCCCTGCCCCTCTACCTCCCTTCCCCCCCCCAGCCCTACCAATCTCCTCTCTGGACCCGGTGGTTCTGGAGGAGGGCCAGTCCTTCCGCGTAGCTGCCTCCTGCCGCTCCGTGGCCCGTCCTCCACCTCGACTGACCTGGGATACGGATCTCCCTGGTCAGAACCAGAACCGCAGCTCTGAGGGCGGGGCCGTGTCCACCCACTTCTCCCTGCACCCCCTGAGGAGTATGAATGGCATGCGGCTGGACTGCCTCGTCTGGCACCCTGCTCTGGAGCAACCCCGGAGGATCAGTAACCGCCTGGTGGTGCAATGTGAGTTTACCCTCAGCTGTCACTATGGTGGGGTAGTAAATTAAATGGCCATGCTTGGATTAAAGTGACAAAGTTTATGTTGACAGTTCCCCCAGATGCAGCTGTCACTGGCTATAATGGAAACTGGTACATGGGACTGAAGGGAGCTGAACTCAAGTGTGAGACTGGAGGAAACCCCAAACCACAGAGCTTCACCTGGACCAGGTATTACCTGTCTGACTGTTTCTGTCTGTCATTATTTGTGTAATGTAACACTGCACTATAAAATGTACTATTCAAATATTTGCAAGAGAAACACACACACACATGCACGATGAAGTGGCAACTAGAGGAAGGTGTCTTCCTCTTTGTTCCATAAATAAATACATTGTCGAGTTACAGAATTAGAAAACCGATTGAAAGGGAGACATTTTCACACAAGTGAGCAAGCCAGGGAGGGGAGGGAGCCATGGAGGGAGGAAGCGCTGGAGACGCCTCTTAAGCACTTAATCATAGTGCCTCGCTTTAAATATCACTCTAATACACTGTAAAACACAGGGTCTGCGCGTAATTAAAGATTCTTCTCCGAGCATTACAATAATGACAGAACACACAATTAAATACTCACTATTGCAGCATGCTAACAAATCGTGTGTCAGTTTCTGCAGTAGTTAAAAATAATTGAAGGAGAGATACTTTTCCAAAATTGCTCTAAATGTACTGTATATAGAGTATCACATTTATGGCATGTTTCTAAAACCTTAATGCATTTGAATGAAAATAAACCCGATCAGTATAATTATTGTCAAACATTTATTCAGTGTCAGATGTAATCTCTGGCTTTGAATCCATTATAAAGGATTGGTTATAAGGTGGGGCTGAGTGAGTAAGAAGAGAAATGTGAGAAGCCCCTTGTTGGGGTGAGCAGAAAAATGGCAGCCTGGCTGGCACAGTGAAATTTGGGCAACTTGAGCTCTCTCAGTGGACCTAGTTCCTGGTGGGATCAGAAACTGCCTCTCTATTATACTTCCTGGGATGTCTGAGCTTATTCAGGGGCCTCTTAGTCTTCCTTCATATAGTAGTTGGCTCATACCAAGCCAAGCGGCATTTGTCTATTCAGATCAATAGGAGCAGTAATTAAACTGGTTTTACAGATGAATGCAAATTGCTGGTTTCCCTTTTGTGGTAAACCTGATGTAACAAATGTATTTAGCTAAAACACCTCACCAATGCACACTGACCTATTGTTTGGATGTAATTATAGGCTACTTCTATGTAGCTTAGCTGACATTCCCTTCAGAGGTTTATATTCTGGTAATGTCTAGCTGAACAAAAGGCTTTTACATTTTTTTCATAAATTGACTTAGAACTTTTGAATTGAGTATTGATCAACCCTGCCCAATACATCTGCCTTCATGAACATAGCCGTTGTTTCATGCACTGAGTGCTATTCCATTAGTCATACAGTGCATTCCGAATGTATATGTATATATGTGTATATATACACATTTGCTCTAAATGTACTGTATATAGAGTATCACATTTATGGCAAATATATATTAATTATAAAAAAAGATTGTTTACATAAGTATTCAGACCCTTTGCTATGAGACTCATTGAGCTCAGGTGCATCCTGTTTCCATTGATCATCCTTGAGTTGTTTCTGCAACTTGATTGGAGTCCACCTGTGGAAAATTCAATTGATTGGACATGATTTGGAAAGGCATACACCTGTCTAAATAAGGTCCACAGTTGACAGTGCATGTCAGAGCAAAAACTCAGCCATGAGTTCGAAGGAATTGTCCGTAGATCTCCAAGACAGGATTGTGTCTCGGCACAGCTCTGAGGAAGGGTACCAAAACATTTCTGCAGCATTGAAGGTCCCAAAGAACACAGTGGCGCCCGTCATTCTTAAATGGATGAAGTTTGGAATCATCAAGACTCTTCCTAGAGCTGGCTGCCCGGCCAAACGGAGCAATCGGGGGAGAAGGGCCTTTGTCAGGGAGGTGACCAATAACCTGATGGTCACTCAGACAGAGCTCCAGAGTTCCTTTGTGGGGAAGGGAGAACATTTCAGAAGGACAACTATCTCTGCAGTTCTCCACCAATCAGGCCTTTATGGTAGAGTGGCCAGACGGAAGCCACTCCTCAGTAAAATGCACATGACAGCCTGCTTGGAGCTTGCCAAAAGGCACCTAAAGGACTGTCAGACCATGAGAAAAAAGATTCTCTGGTCTGATTGTACCTCTTTGGCGTGAATGCCAGGCGTCACATCTGGAGGAAACCAGGCACCGCTCATCAGCTGGCCAATGCCACCCCTACAGTGAAGCATAATGGTGGCAGCATCATGCTGTTGGAATGTTTTTCAGCGGCAAGGACTGGGAGACTAGTCCAGGATCGAGGGAAAGATGAACAGAGGAAAGTACAGAGATCCTTGATGAAAACCTGATCCAGAGTGCTCAGGACCTCATACGGGGGCGAAGGTTCACCAGCCAACAAGACAACGATCCTAAGCACACAGCTAAGACAATGCAGGAGTGGTTTCGGGACAAGTCTCTGAATGTCCTTGAGTGGCCTTGTCATTTTTGCCTTGTCATTATGGGGAATTGTGTGTAGATAAAAACCAAACACTTTAATCCATTTTAGAATAAGGCTGTAGCGTAACAAAATATGGAAAAAGTGAAGGGGTCTGAATACTTTACGAATGCACTGTAAGTACACTATACTGTATATGGAAAAAATAAAGGGAACACTTAAACAACACAATGTAACTCCAAGTCAATCACACTTCTGTGAAATTAAACTGTCCACTTAGGAAGCAACACTGATTGACAATACATTTCACATGCTGTTGTGCAAATGGAATAGACAACAGGTGGAAATTATAGGCAATTAGCAAGACACCCCCAATAAAGGAGGGGTTCTGCAGGTGGTGACCACAGACCACTTCTCAGTTCCTATGCTTCCTGGCTGATGTTTTGGTCACTTTTGAATGCTGGCGGTGCTTTCACTCTAGTGGTAGCATGAGACGGAGTCTACAACCCACACAAGTGGCTCAGGTAGTGCAGCTCATCCAGGATGGCACATCAATGCGAGCTGTGGCAAGAAGGTTTGCTGTGTCTGTCAGCGTAGTGTCCAGAGCATGGAGGCGCTACCAGGAGACAGGCCAGTACATCAGGAGACGTGGAGGAGGCCGTAGGAGGGCAACAACCCAGCAGCAGGACCGCTACCTCCGCTTTTGTGCAAGGAGGAGCAGGAGGAGCACTGCCAGAGCCCTGCAAAATGACCTCCAGCAGACCACAAATGTGCATGTGTCTGCTCAAACGGTCAGAAACAGACTCCATGAGGGTGGTATGAGGGCCCGACGTCCACAGGTGGGGGTTGTGCTTACAGCCCAACACCGTGCAGGACGTTTGGCATTTGCCAGAGAACACCAAGATTGGCAAATTCGCCATTGGCACCCTGTGCTCTTCACAGATGAAAGCAGGTTCACACTGAGCACATGTGACAGACGTGACAGAGTCTGGAGACGCCGTGGAGAACGTTCTGCTGCCTGCAACATCCTCCAGCATGACCGGTTTGGCGGTGGGTCAGTCATGGTGTGGGGTGGCATTTCTTTGGGGAACCCGCACAGCCCTCCATGTGCTCGCCAGAGGTAGCCTGACTGCCATTAGGTACCGAGATGAGATCCTCAGACCCCTTGTGAGACCATATGCTGGTGCGGTTGGCCTTGGATTCCTCCTAATGCAAGACAATGCTAGACCTCATGTGGCTGGAGTGTGTCAGCAGTTCCTGCAAGAGGAAGGCATTGATGCTATGGACTGGCCCGCCCGTTCCCCAGACCTGAATCCAATTGAGCACATCTGGGACATCATGTCTCGCTCCATCCACCAACGCCACGTTGCACCATCCACCAACGCCACGTTGCACCACAGACTGTCCAGGAGTTGGCGGATGCTTTAGTCCAGGTCTGGGAGGAGATCCCTCAGGACACCATCCACCACCTCATCAGGAGCATGCCCAGGCGTTGTAGGGAGGTCATACAGGCACATGGAGGCCACACACACTACTGAGCCTCATTTTGGCTTGTTTTAAGGACATTACATCAAAGTTGGATCAGCCTGTAGTGTGGTTTTCCACTTTAATTTTGAGTGTGACTCCAAATCCAGACCTCCATGGGTTGATAAATTTGATTTCCATTGATAATTTGTGTGATTTTGTTGTCAGCACATTCAACTATGTAAAGAAAAAGTATTTAATAAGAATATTTCATTTATTCAGATCTAGGATGTGTTATTTTAGTAATGTCAGAATAATAGTAGGGAGAATGATTTATTTCAGCTTTAATTTCTTTCATCACATTCCCAGTGGGTCAGAAGTTTACATACACTCAATTAGTATTTGGTAGAATTGCCTTTAAATTGTTTAACTTGGGTCAAACGTTTCGGGTAGCCTTCCACAAGCTTCCCACAATAAGGTGGGTGAATTTTGGCCCATTCCTCCTGACAGAGCTGGTGTAACTGAGTCAGGTTTGTAGGCCTCCTTGCTCGCACACGCTTTTTCAGTTCTGCCCACAAATTTTCTATGGGATTGAGGTCAGGGCTGTGTGATGGCCACTCCAATACCTTGACTTTGTTGTCCTTAAGCCATTTTGCCACATTTTTGGAAGTATACTTTGGGTCATTGTCCATTTGGAAGACCCATTTGTGACCAAGCTTTAACTTCCTGACTGATATCTTGAGATGTTGCTTCAATATATCCACATCATTTTCCTGCCTCATGATGCCCCACAACATGATGCATCCCCGCAACATGATACTGCCACTCCCGTATATCACGGTTGGGATGGTGTTCTTCAGCTTGCAAGCATCCCTCTTTTTCCTCCAAACATAACAATGGTCATTATGGCCAAACAGTTTTATTTTTGTTTCATCAGACCAGAGAACATTTCTCAATGTGTAGTTGCAAACCGTAGTCTGGCTTTTTTATGGCTATTTTTGGAGCAGTGGCTTCTTTCTTGCTGAGCAGCCTTTCAGGTTATGTTGAGATGGTACTCATTTTACTGTGGATATAGATACTTTTGTACCTGTTTCCTCCAGCATCTTCACATCTCTAGGAGACAGAATGTGTCTCCTTTCTGAGCGGTATGACGGCTGCGTAGTCCCATGGTGTTTATACTTGCGTACTATTGTTTGTACAGATGAACGTGGTACCTTCAGGCATTTGGAAATTGCTCTCAAGGATGAACCAGACTTGTGGAGGTCTACAATTGTCTTTCTGAGGTCTTGGCTGATTTCTCTTAATTTTCCCATGATGTCAAGCAAAGAGGCACTGAGTTTGAAGGTAGGCCTTGAAATACATCCACAGGTACACCTCCAATTGATTCAAATGATGTCAATTGGCCTATCAGAAGCTTTGAAAGCCATGACATCATTTTATGGAATTTTCCAAGCTGTTTAAAGGCACAGTCAACTTTGTCTGTAAACTTCAGACCCACTGGAATTGTGAAATAATCTGTCTGTAAACAATTGCTGGAAAAATGACTTGTGTCATGCACAGAGTAGATGTCCGAACCGACTTGCCAAAACTCTAGTTTGTAAACAAGAAATTTGTGGAGTGGTTGAAAAACGTGTTTAAATGACTCCAACCTAAGTGTATGTAAACTTCCGACTTCAACTGTGTGTGTGTGTGTGTGGACACCCCTTCAAATGAGTGGATTCAGCTATTTCAGCCACACCTGTTCCTGACAGGTGTATAAAATCGAGCACCCTGCCATGCGATCTCCATAGACAAACACTGGCAGTAGAATGGCCTTACTGAAGAGCTCAGTGACCTTCAACATGGCACCATCATAGGATGCCACCTTCCCAACAAGTCAATTTGTAAAATTTATGCCCTGCTAGAGCTGCTGTAAATACTGATTTTGTGAAGTGGAACGGTCTAGGAGCAACAACGGCTTGCCGGGAAGTGGTAGGTCACACGCTCACAGAACGGGTCCGCAGAGTGCCGAAGCGCATAGCACTTAAAAAATGGTCTGTCCTTGACTGGCCTGCACAGAGCCCTGACCTCAGCCCCATCAAACACCTTTGGGATGAATTGGAACGCCTACTGCGAGCCAGGCCTAATCGCCCAACATCAGTGCCCGACCTCATTAATGCTCATGGCTCAATTGAAGTCCCGCAGCAATGTTCCAACAACTAGTGGAAAGCCTTCCCAGAAGAGTGGAGGCTGTTGTAGCAGCAAAGGGAGGACCAACTCCATATTAATGCTCATGATTTTGGAATGAGATGTTCGATGAGCAGGTTTCCACATACTTTTGGTCATGTAGTGCATGTTAAGTAGGTTACGATTACATTGTTGAGTAGCTCAGTATTAATATGGGCATTCTTCTTTAATTTCCTGTATGTGTTTGTCTCCATCTGTAGGGGTGGTAAGGCCCTGCCAGATGGCCTGACTGTGGATGGAGCAAGGCTTCTGTTTGGCCGAGCCCTGAGACAGAATGACACTGGAGTTTATGAATGTGTGGTGAACAACGGCATTGGGACAAGGAAAGTAGAATCGAACATCACAGTGACAGGTAATGGGCAAAGTTACTCATGTATTTTGGGAGAACCTGGACAGCATAAAGAATTTATCTCCCGACGTGTTTGGTACCATTTGTGCAACATGGCTGCCCCCCTGTGGTGATCTGAAATACCAACTTTGCTCAAATAGAAAATCTGAAACTTCACTAGATCACTGCAGTTGGTCGTTTTGTTTACAATTGTGTATGTTCCTTTCCCTCACATAGAGAAAATTCGCAGTGTGCAGGAAACCACTGTTGACACTCTAGTGATGGTAATTATAGTTGTGGCTGCTGGGGTTTTGGTCATCGTCATGATCATCATCATCATCTTAGTCAACCAATACCACAGGCGCAAAAACAGAAAATTAGAGATGGAGCTTAGCGAAAGAACGTGAGTTGATTTCCACAATACTTTGCTCCCCCTTTCCATTTTAGTAATTTAGCAGATTCTGTTATCCAGAGCGACATACAGGAGCAATTAGCGTTAAGTGCCTTGCTCACGGGCACATCTGCAATTTTTCACCTAGTCGGCTCTGGGATTCGGACCAGCAACCTTTTGGTTACTTGCACAATACTCTTAACCCCTATCCTCAAATCCCCTTCAGTTTGACATTCTCCGTCTTTCACAGGTTAAAAATCAACACACTCTCCAGACAGGACTCCTCCCGGAGACTCAACTCTGTCAGCACAGACCTCAGAGGACAGGTACTCAGTACTTTACATACTCAACTGAAAATTTGAGCAAAATAGATGATAAACTATCATGATCAGTTAGTATCTACTTGTGAATGACTGTGATACCCCAAATAATTTCTTCTACGTTTCACTCCAGAATGAAGACTGTACACTACTCAGACTAGACAGTAGAATGAAAAACAGCCTAATGTCCCTTGAGGTGAGTTCCATAAAATATTTTTAAGCAATATTATACATTTACAACATGTCCACTATCAGAGATTTTTTTTCCATTGATGTTTAATCTATGGCTTTATTTGGATCCTTCCTGTTAGGACCGTCCCATCTACATAGGCAGTGAATCATCCCTGGGTGGGAGGCGGGGGACTGTTGGAGAGGGGGATGTGGACTACCTAGGCCGCCCTGTCCTGTACCAGTCTAGCTGGCATGAAGGCAGAGAGAGTATGAGGGGCGCTGAGATGGAGGGAGAGAGGGAAGAGCGCAGACGAAGAGTGGAGTCGTACCTGAAGAGAAGCAATATGTCCCTGGTGTGTAATTGTCTGATCAATGAAGAGTATACGTAAAAGTTTAAATGCACATTGTTTATTCTGTAATAACTCACAGGCCTATCTGTTTTTCTCAATGCCTTGCAATATGTGGTCTCAATTTTGCAGGACTCTGGCCTTCCTTCCTCCCTTGTCCCCATCAAGCCCCAGGACCAGGATGGCAGTGTGGGGCCCACAGACATCACCCCAATGCTCAGTGGCCAGAGGGAGGTGGTGACCAAAGGGGAAGACTGGGGCCATAGACAGGCTGTGCTGGAGGTTGATGAGGCAGACTGTGATACCAGTTCTTACCAGATCTCAGAGGCGCTCTCCAACCACTTCCACTACAGCAACGGGTTCCTGCGGCCCAAACCACACTCCAACGCCATCCTCCTACACCCCAGAGGACAGATCATCTAGACATGGGAGGCTTGGCTGAAAAGGGAACTGCACTCAGCTCCACCCTAACCTAGTGGTCATTATACAGAAGTGAGGGTTTGGCAACTTCATGCTCACCTTCATTGCCATTTGTCTTTTTTTTTAATCAGCATTGTCTTCTTGTATGTCCTATGTAAACAAAATTGACTAGCCTAAGTAAAGATTGCACAAGATTGCACCATCACTTTGTATCAACTATAAGCCCAGTCTTGTGTAAGCACTCATCAGTTGTGATTGTGCTATCATTTTAGCTAACCTTATAGTTCTGATATCCAAATATATCCTGACCTTGAGTTAATGTTATTTTCATGCTCATTTCAACAACAAATCATAAGGGCTCAAAGTTGGATAATTCACATTTTTATTCATACAAAAGCATGTCCATTGTAGTGTTAGTCTGGCATAGCTCTACAAAACCCTAAAGATGGAGATCCTCCTCTTAAGCATTCCAAGCACGAAGCTGTAAACCTGCAACTCTGATACCTCACTACAGTATATAAGCACCACTAGTGCAACAGTTGTGGTACGGTCTCACTGCTCTCACTTTGTAGAATGGGAAGACAAAAGTAACACACTGCTGCTTTCTGCCAGTGTCCTGATGGTCTTATCAACTCTGTTCTCAGTCATTAGAAAATGTTGTTCCACAATGTTCTTAGTTGTCTCGTCATGGTGATAACGATCAGTAGACAGTTTGCTTTGTGAGGCCCCTGTGTACTCGCTGGTGTCTGCGGAGATTACTCTGCTGAGCGAAACACCTCCCGCACATCACACAGCTGTACGGTTTCTCTCCTGTATGAATCCGCTGATGCATCTCCAGGTGACCGACCCGGTCAAAGCTCTTTCCACAGAAGGAGCAAACAAACCACTTCTCTCTTGCTGGGGTTGTCCTTTGGGATACTTTTGCTGAGTTGAAACCATTTGAACAATTTGGGGCAAGTGAGAATACGTTGTTTAGCCAAACATTGGAATATCCTGCACCCTCATTGGCTAGTGTTTGTTTGTCTGACGGCACTCTGATAGTTGTCCCATCCTGCCTTCTCTCTAGGTGCATGGTTTCTCTGTGCTGTCCTGGCTGTGCCGGAGCCAAATCTGTAGAGGTCCTTCTGTCATTCCAAACAGACTGTGCTCGCATCTCTTTCATAACTCTGCTAATGTCACCCATCTCTGATGGACCGCTATTGGGATCCTCCACTGCACTTTGAATGAGCTGTATGTCTGTATCTTGATCCAGTGGATATTGTTCTGGACCCTCTGAGTCACAGTTGCGCTCTGTTAAAGACGCCCAGAGCTGGCTGGCTCTCTCATCCACAGCAAACTCAGTTTCCTCATGATCTGATCTCTCTGTGCCATGTTCACTTCCTGATGAATGTAGTGAAATAACATCATACTCTTCCTGCTCAGTCTTCACTAACTCTAGTCCACTATCCTTCTCTCTGTGGCCTGACCTGTTCTGTTCAAGTCCCTCTACTTCTTCTGCAGGTGGCTGTGGTCTATTTTGATCCAGTTGGTCGTCTTTCTTGCTGGCGTTCTGCTCAAATGAAGTCCTTTCACCAGCATCCTCATCACACCCTTTGGACCCTGAAAGGGAAGGTTTAAAGGAACTGTCAGTATGATTTTTTTTAAATTTTTTTTATTTTAATAAAAATTATATTTTACTTTTATCTATACAGGGTGGGTCACCATTGAGACCAGGGTATAATTAAGGGTGCCCTGTGAACAAGAACATACAAAATTGAAGAATAATACCAATAGAATATTAATCAAAACAAACAACTCTCACATATCACCTCCATCTAAACTGTCCAATGGAGACCAGTGAGTCCAATTTCAATGTGGCCCGAAGGCTATTCCATGAGCTGGGGGCATACAAACTAAAAGCATTTTCCCCCAGGTCAATGTAGACCTGCGGGACCTCCAGAACTAGCGGGTCTGACAATTGCTTAATCTCCAATTAATACATGAGCTGAGGTAGTGGGGGAGTCTGAAGAACCGCGTTATATACAAAAAGTAGCCAATGCTGTACTCTTCTGGTAATTAGACTCCCAGCCAACAGAACTATACAAAATGCAGTGTTTTGTACGAAAATTATCACTATGCGACTGAATCTAAAGGTTTTAAAACAGAGGCTGCTGCGTGTATGTAGATTATATCACCATAAACAAGTACTGGGAGAAGCGTTACTTGAACAATCGTCCTTCTACTTTCCAAAGAGAGACAGGATTTATTTCTATAAAAAGAAACCAATCTTAATTCTCAGCTTTTGTCAGTTTTCAGTGTGTTTTAAGAGTTTATCATCAATCCAAATACGTAAGTACTTAGAATGGGGAACTTGCTCAATTTGGGCTCCCGTCGATATGCAAATATGCAGCTCCTTACGAGTCAACATTACGAGACCTACAGAACAACAAACTTGGTTTTATTAGCATTTAGCACTCGTTTAAGATAAGTAGGCAATTTTTGAGTTGAGTCAAAACCATGCTGAAGGTCATGGATGACCTGCTGTACTGAGTGTGCACAGGAGTAAATAACTATCTGCATAGAAATTAATGTTACAGATTTTAAAATGTCAAAATTGAGAGCACTGCAATAGCAACCCATTATCTGCAATAGTTAGGCATTGAGAAATAATTGTCATTGTTAATACTGCATATTTTTAAAGAATTGTCCCTTGAGTTGAGATGGACAGCAACACATTTCAGATAGGTCTAGCTAGCTAGTACAGTAAGCAAGTACGAGCTGGCTCACCCTGCTCTGTCCTGCTGGAAGACGAAGAGCATGTGGAAGAACAGCCTGCTTCTCGCGCTTTGGACGTCGTTTGCCGTTCGTTCTCCATAAACAATAATTTGATTTTTAAGGCTTCTATTTCATTTTCTCTTCTGCACATTTCCAAGCGTAAAACAGCAAACCCATCATCGAATAATTTACTTATTTCTGCCACCGCAGTTTTGGCTAACACATCCACAACGGAGGTTAATTTGGCCTGAAAAGTAACACAATTTGTCATATTTTCCTGGAATAACATTTTATCTGACTAGTGTTATGTTTCTACAGATTTTCAATCTGGGAAAAAAAACAATAAATAGTAATAGATGCTCTGCTTTGTTAGCTACCACATTGACAGATTTTACTTCCGCGAAAGCAAACGGAGGGGAGGAACGAGTGGTCATATGATCATTAAAGAGTCCTATGGTGTCTGTAGAGCAGGGGATGCAGTCCAAACACATTTCTAACCCCTCAGCCCTCGCGCTAGCCACTTTCCCTTGGCGAAATCCCCGTCGAAACCGGATGCAGTTTAATTGCCATCTTAAATCGAGAATCAATTCACTGACGTTGCCCCCTCGGCCCTCGATTTAGTTAATAATAGAGCAAGTGAAGAACTTGGCTGCAGTCCAAACACGTTCTTTTTACCCCCTCAGCCCTTGCCATCTTAAGTGGAGGTTGCCCCCTCGATTTAGCTCGAAGGAGCGAGTGAACAACTTTAGGTTGCATTCCAACACTTAAGACACACCCTATCCCCTCAAATTAAGTGGACACTTCTGATGACGTATCATGACGTCTGAAGAGTATACACTTGCAGGGCAAGGTGCAAGGGAGGAAGGAATGATTTTTAAATGGACTGCCTTTGCTCAGAAATTCATCCCGCCATGATTGTGTTTTCAGCCACTGGTGGCTTGTGGGTGCTTTATATGCTCTACAGTCAATTATGATTGCATATCAAATCAGTTTGTCATGTGCGCTGAATACAACAGGTGTAGAACATACAGTGAAATGCTAACTTACAGGCTCTAAACAGTAGTGCAAAAAAGGTATTAGATGAACAATAGGTAGGTAAAGAAATAAAACAATAGTAAAAAGACAGGCTATATACAGTAGCGAGGCCACATACAGACACCGGTTAGTCAGGCTGATTGAGGTAGTGTGTACATGTAGATATGGTTAAAGTGACTATGCATATATGATGAACGGAGAGTAGCAGTAGTGTAAAAGACGGGTTGGCGGGTGGTGAGTGTGACACAATGCAGATAGCCCGGTTGGTCGGCCCAATTGAGGTAGAATGTACATGAATGTATTGTAATGAAACAGCAGTGAGCAGGTCTTGAACCCTCGACCTTCTATCCCGAGGTCCGGCGTGCTATCGACTGTGCCGCAAAAGCATGCTCGTGTGGCAGAGTCGATTTCCGCGCTTATAAACCCAGGGTCGTTACAGTATGGTTAAAGTGACTATGTATAATGATTAACAGAGAGTAGCAGCAGCGTAAAAAGAGGGGTTGGGGGGAGCACACAATGCAAATAGTCTGGGTAGCCATTTGATGAGGTATTTAGGAGTCTTATGGCTTGGGGGTAAAAACTGTTGAGAAGCCTTTTTGTCCTAGACTTGGCACTCCGGTACCGCTTGCCATGCGGTAGTAGAGAGAACAGTCTATGACTGGGGTGGCTGGGGTCTTTGACAATTTTTAGGGCCTTCCTCTGACACTGCCTGGTGTAGAGGTCTTGGCTGGCAGGCAGCTTATATTAACTATATAATTATTATTATACACCTACTGTATGATAGCTGGCTAACTAACGTTAGTCTGCCTAGTTACTTCTGAAGAAGGAAAATGTTTTAATTCTACAATTTCCAAAAGCTAACCAAACAAAAACATGAGACGCGTTTGTGCATTCATAGCACACTTTCTAACTTAGTTAAATTCGTTTTTACTTACACTTGTATGTTGACATCATATTAAAGTTGAGGTTTTAAGTTTTGGCAGAATTTTCTTAGCGGATGTAATCATCATGAAGTGAATTGAGGCGCTTCAGGCCACGAAGTGAACATAATTGTACACTCGCAAACTCCATTAAAAACGAGGGCTGAGGGGCTTACGTTGCAAACTTTCCTTGCTTGGTTAATCGTTTGGACCGATGACAAATATGGCCGCGAGGATTCCCCCAAGGGCATAGGGCCGAGGGCTGTCTACTTTGAGTTTGAAACGCAGCCATTGTCATTTGCGGTGTTGATATGACCCAAAATTCATTGCAAACTATAGTCACTGAAGTGTCAAATTTAATCAACAAGGCTGTATTTTCAGCATGTCAGACAAAATTATGCTAGCATGCTAAAAAATATATAGAAATTACATTGATTTTAGCGTTGGCAAATGGGCTTTGTCTCGTAGTGAGGAGCGTATAAAATGTAGCTAGCGTGATAAACATATTTTTGGGAATTCTGAACTATATTGGAATAATTCACCAAACTATAAAACTAGCTATGGGTAGCTAGCTGCCTGACAGCAGTGCTACCTAGCTATGTTAACTTGCTATGTATAGTAATCGCTTTAGGTTGGTTGTATTTAAGCACAACTTCAAGATTTTCATCAAGGACGTTGCCTTTCCGATCGTTACTGTCCCTCGCTTAGGCAAGGGACATTTAAGTTACACTCGTACGTGACAACCTGCTTCATGAGGTAGTCACCTGTAATGCATTTCAATTAACAGGTGTGCCTTGTTAAAAGTTAATTTGGTGAATTTCTTTCCTTAATGCGTTTGAGACAATCAGTTGTGTTGTGACAAGGTATACAGAAGATAGCCCTATTTGGTATAAGACCGAGTCCATATTATGGCAAGAACAGTTCAAATAAGCAAAGAGAAACAACATTCCATCATTACTTTAAGACATGAAGGTCAGTCAACCCTGAAAATTAAGAACTTTGAACATTTCTTACGTGCACTCGCAAAAACCATCAAGTGCTATGATATAACTGGCTCTCATGAGGACCACCACAAGAAAGGAAGACCTTTCAGCAGAGTTACCTCTGCTCCAGAGGATACATTCATTAGAGTTAACTGCACCTCAGAAATTGCAGCCCAAATAAATGCTTCACAGAGTTCAAGTAACAGATAGATCTCAACATCAACTGTTCAGAGAAGACTGTGAATCAGGCCATGGTTGAATTGCTGCAAACAAACTACTACTAAAGACACCAATAAGAAGAGACTTGCTTGTGCCAAGAAACACGAGCAATGGACATTAGACCAATGGAAATCTGTCCTTTGGTCTAATGAGTCCAAATTTTAGATTTTTTGGTTCCAAATGCCGTGTCTTTGTGAGACGCAGAGTAGGTGAACGGATGATCTCCGCATGTGTAGTTCCCACCGTGAAGCATGGAGGAGGTGTGGAGGTGCTTTGCAGGTGACACGGTCTGTGATTTATTTAGAATTCAAGGCACACTTAACCACCATGGAAATCGCAGCATTCTGCAGTAATACGCCATCCCATCTGGTTTGTGCTTAGTGGGACTCTCATTTGAAGGAGAGTGATGGGAGTGCTGCATCAGATGACCTGGCCTCCACAATCACCCGACCTCAACCCAATTGAGATGGTTTGCGATGAGTTGGACTGCAGAGTGAAAGAAAAGCCAACAAGTGCTCAGCATATGATCCAGCTTGTATCACATCCGGCCGTGATTGGGAGTCCCATAGGGCGGCAAACAATTGGCCCAGCGTCATCCGGGTTTGGCCGGGTAGGCCGTCATTGTAAATAAGAATTTGTTCTTGCCTAGTTAAAAGGTTAAATAAATGAAAAAAAATTTCAAGACTGTTGGAAAAGCATTCCTCATGAAGCTGGTTGAGAGAATGCCAAGAGTGTGCAAATCTGGCAAAGGCTGGCTACTTTGAAGAATCTAAAATCTACTTTGATTTGTTTAACACTTTTGTGGTTACCACATGATTCCATAAGTGTTATTTCATACTTTGTCTTCACTATTATTCTACAATGTAGAAAATAGTAAAACATTTTGAAAAGCCCTTGAATGAGTAGGTGTGTCCAAACTTTTGACTGGTACTGTATATGTATTTTTATGCAAGCTAACATCATAATTTTGTCTGACATGCCGATAATGCAGCAGTGTTGATTACATTTGACACGTGTCTACAGTTTGCATTGAATTGTGGGTCATATCAACCCTCAAGTGATCAAAGCACAGAACAATGATACATATTTCACCAGATGTATAAATGTGACGTAACCAAATATGGTAGTGAGAGGAAGCCCAGTGGTTGGCAGTGGGAGAAGATGGATTTTGACTGACTTTCTGCTTGTTTTGTCATTGATAAACATTTGATCTGAATACAGTTTTGTGTTCCACTAGAGTGGATTATGTTTTTTAGACTTGACCTTTTCCCAAAGTATAAATATTTTGATTTGTTTAGGGGTGCAAAGGCGAATTGGCGTTATGGCACACGCACACTTCAGAGTATGCGTTCTCTAATGGATATATGCAAATGATACTAGAATGCGCCAATAGGATCTCGCTAGCTCGTACTTGGCTCTGCCCACTTCCTTGCTTGTTCTGCCCACTATTACTAATTTGTTCCCGTTTGAAACGATGGGCTGTGGTCTCTTGGTTTAGTTAGAACATATTTAATCAAAATTCTTCAATCGCTCCCTAGAGAGCAACGTTTGTGAATTGGACCGCCGCTTACAGCATTTCTACTTTATTTCAACAAGTAAATGTTTTGTTTTTGTAATGCCTTGATAGAAAACATAGCTAAAACAGTGTCACTGACATTGTCACGTTTTCTGTATGTCAGGAGTTATGGCAGGTACGCAGGGCAAATGGCAGGCATTACCACAAAAGCCCATTTACAGTGAGGAGGTCAGGAATTGAAGGGGAACCTGAAGGCATTAAAAGTCAGATTATTTAAAGACGGCTGAAATCATTGGTGGGAATATATAGGATCCCAATAGTAAATAACGAAATTCATTAACCTTGACTTCAAAAAGTAATTTATTTTTGGATTTGATAGATTTGAGAGACAGAGAACAGGCATTTTTCTTACAGAAGGATTTCAGTCTTTACACCAACTCTTTTCTTATTTTTAGGTGTTGTCTTTTTTTACATCTAATTTAATTTATTATTGGTCTATTTCTACATAATTCCTTGTCCACAACCTCAAGGACCCCATACCAGTCAGCACAACCTCACCGGGGAGGGGAATTTGTTGAGGGCCAGGATCTGATCGGCAAGTTCTCTGCACACTTATCTCGTAAACATATTTTCAAAAATAACCTTGGTAACGGTTAACCTTAAGTATACAGATGTAGGATCTTAATTTGATCACCTTGTTGCAGGACAACTTATGCAACGCAGGACATTTTTTTTACTTGTAGTGTATTTGAGGTTTTGGAAGGCTTCTGAAGTTTGTAATTTCCACTTTGAAATGTAGACTTTATTTTCCCTTACGAAAAAAGTATAAACCCTGACAAAATGTACATTTATTATAATCCACTTAACTCACATTTCCTGTTGCTGCATGATCATTTTCCTGCTGTTGCAAACTGACTCAAATTAAGATCCTACATCTGTAATGCCTTTAAAACACACTCATACAGTACTGTGTCCATTTTGTGACATATAGGCCAACCTAGGCTGGAGGTTGGGCTACACCAGGACCTGTGTCTAATTCCCCTGAAGTTGGTAATCATAATCATGCGTCTCAATCCACCACATCCGCCAGTGTCGCACTTCTTTATTTGCGTTGAAAGGAGGCAGAGCTAGAGCGGTGTTCGGCAGACCATGACACATCCCGAAAATCGGTCTTCTCACGTAAACGTCTGTAGCGTCCGAACGGTTTGGCCTACAAACATTTATGACCACTCTATGGAAAGGGGAGATTCTCACGAACACGATGGTGTTATTTTGCTCTACGATCCCCACAAGCGTTACGGGACTTGTCTAAAGGTAACTGGTACCGGTTTTAAAAAACGAATGAAAGTAAAATCGTTTTGTTCCTACCACAAAAAGGGATTAAATGTGTAAAAAAATAGGTTTTATCTCTTAGATTTAGGACCGACACTTCAAAACCTTGTTTCTTATGATACCATTTTTTTATTGTCCATTTTGCCATTTATGAATGTGTTATTCAATGTGTTTCTATGGGTTACTAAATGAGTCCTAAAATTCAAAATCCCCCCAATGTCTTAGACTGAAGAAATAAAGGATTTTTAAGCCTTGATACAATTGAGACATGGATTGTGTGTGTGCCATTCAGAGGGTAATTAGGCAAGACAAAATATTGCCTTTGAATGTGGTATGGTAGTAGGTGCCAGGCACACCGGTTTGTGTCAAGAACTGCAACACTACTGGGTTTTTCCACACTCAACAATTTCCCATGTGTATCAAGAATGGTCCACCACCCAAAATTACATCCAGCCAACTTGACACAATTGTGGTAAGCATTGGAGTCAACATGGGCCAGCATCCCTGTGGAACATTTTGTAGAGTCCATGCCCCGATGAATTTCTTCGAGAGGCTGTTCTGAGGCCCCCCCAAATATATACACTGCTCAAAAAAATAAAGGGAACACTTAAACAACACAATGTAACTCCAAGTCAATCACACTTCTGTGAAATCAAACTGTCCACTTAGGAAGCAACACTGATTGACAATAAATGTCACATGCTGTTGTGCAAATGGAATAGACAAAAGGTGGAAATTATAGGCAATTAGCAAGACACCCCCAAAAAAAGAGGGATTCTGCAGGTGGTGACCACTTCTCAGTTCCTATGCTTCCTGGCTGATGTTTTGGTCACTTTTGAATGCTGGCGGTGCTCGCACTCTAGTGGTAGCATGAGACGGAGTCTACAACCCACACAAGTGGCTCAGGTAGTGCAGTTCATCCAGGATGGCACATCAATGCGAGCTGTGGCAAAAAGGTTTGCTGTGTCTGTCAGCGTAGTGTCCAGAGCATGGAGGCGCTACCAGGAGACAGGCCAGTACATCAGGAGACGTGGAGGAGGCCGTAGGAGGGCAACAACCCAGCAGCAGGACCGCTACCTCCGCCTTTGTGCAAGGAGGTGCACTGCCAGCGCCCTGCAAAATGACCTCCAGCAGGCCATAAATGTGCATGTGTCTGCTCAAACGGTCAGAAACAGACTCCATGAGGGTGGTATGAGGGCCCGACGTCCACAGGTGGGGGTTGTGCTTACAGCCCAACACTGTGCAGGACGTTTGGCATTTGCCAGAGAACACCAAGATTGGCAAATTCGCCACTGGCGCCCTGTGCTCTTCACAGATGAAAGCAGGTTCACACTGAGCACATGAGCACATGTAACAGACGTGACAGAGTCTGGAGACGCCGTGGAGAACGTTCTGCTGCCTGCAACATCCTCCAGCATGACCGGTTTGGCGATGGGTCAGTCATGGTGTGGGTTGGCATTTCTTTGTGGGGCCGCACAGCCCTCCATGTGTTCGCCAGAGATAGCCTGACTGCCAATAGGTACCGAGATGAGATCCTCAGACCCCTTGTGAGACCATATGCTGACACATGCACATTTGTGGCCTGCTGGAGGTCATTTTGCAGGGCTCTGGCAGTGCACCTCCTTGCACAAAGGCGGAGGTAGCGGTCCTGCTGCTGGGTTGTTGCCCTCCTACGGCCTCCTCCACGTCTCCTGATGTACTGGCCTGTCTCCTGGTAGCGCCTCCATGCTCTGGACACTACGCTGACAGACACAGCAAACCTTCTTGCCACAGCTCGCATTGATGTGCCATCCTGGATGAACTGCACTACCTGAGCCACTTGTGTGGGTTGTAGACTCCGTCTCATGCTACCACTAGAGTGCGAGCACCGCCAGCATTCAAAAGTGACCAAAACATCAGCCAGGAAGCATAGGAACTGAGAAGTGGTCTGTGGTCACCACCTGCAGAATCCCTTCTTTTTTGGGGGTGTCTTGCTAATTGCCTAAATTTCCACCTTTTGTCTATTCCATTTGCACAACAGCATGTGAAATTTATTGTCAATCAGTGTTGCTTCCTAAGTGGACAGTTTGATTTCACAGAAGTGTGATTGACTTGGAGTTACATTGTGTTGTTTAAGTGTTCCCTTTATTTTTTTTTCCGAGCAGTGTATATTAGGAAGGTGTTCCTAATGTTTGGAATACTTAGTGTATAGTTTGCGCCTATATAACTTGCACACACACATTCATTCCTCAACCCCTTTCAGAGCAACACAGAGGCACCCAGGTGAAAGCTTGTTGGCTCGGCCTCACACTGCCCAAGAGAAGCAAGGATCTCTTCAAAAAGCCCCAGCTCTCTGGCAATAAAAAAGGCCATTGTGTAGGTCTGCATGTATAAGGTGCCTCTCCTCTGCTGCCCTAAGGCACATGTTATGCAGCATCATGCACGCTGCTTGGCCCGGAGAAGACTGTCCCCCAAGCTGTTGGACACCTGGGACCAGACTGGATGGTCTTTCTGGAGAACATCCACATACTCCAGTCTTGGGGGGGATTGAGGAGACTTGTTCCTTCAATTGTAGGTATTCATCTGCTGTTTTATTCTCTCCGATGTCTGCTTGATTTTTCTGAAGAGCCACACAGCAATGGTTTGTCCACCTGAAAAACAATTTAAAGAAATGGTAATGAAAATCTTGAAATTTGATAGTAATAGTTCAAACACCTGGGTGAATGACACTTAGATAACAACAGCAGTGATATGGAGGGTGTGATGCAGTGTTCAACAACACTGAATTGGCTGCAGTACCTGCATACTTTCTGACCAGGCCACAATAGAAAGAGCGCTCCAGGACCAGCCTATGGCTCATGGCCAGCAGACAGTAAGTCTTCTTAGTCTGCAGACTTTCCAAAATTGCTGCACAGTGTTGGAGACCAGTGTACAATCCGGTCAGAAGACAATGTAGAATGGATTTTGATTTTTTTTTCTTTTCACCTTTATTTAAGGGAGGGAGGTAAGAGTATATAGTAAAAGGGAGTAGCTCTGCATCCAGAAAATGGTGGTACCAGGACACAGTATGGTATAGGAAAGTTGAAAGAGAGCGACCCGGCTCTACGTATTTTACAGGTTTGTGACTCACTGACACCGTCCCCGGTTTCTGCGTTCACGCATCCCGTGCACATTTGTCCACCCACACTCACAGACTGGAATAACACCATTCAGGTACCGAAATATATACTCCCTTGGAGTGTGGGTCAGGCTGACTAGCCAATCAGGACCTGTAGAGACTGTATGGCTAGAGATTGCCCAGGGGTGAGACATGAATTAGTCCCCCAGTGCCCTTGGCAGGGGGATTCTGTAACAGCCACCCCTAAATATGTGCAGCATATTTACAAAAATAAAAGGATTCCCTGCCGGAATGTCAGTAGTGGTGGTCCAGCCAACCTGTGTAGGTACCGCATGCAGCCACTCCATTAGCTGCAGGTCAGGAACCGCCAGGGGACAGAGGGCTTAAGGTGTTGATGCGGGTAGCACGTCAGAGTAGGGCCAGCCCACTGCAACAAGTCAGGGGGACAGAATAGTACAATGCCATATCTCCAAGGATAAATGGCTTCTCCTGATTTCAATCGAACTTCTTAACTTTTCCAGCATTAGCCCAGCTGTTGGTTATACACAAAAACACATCACACAAGTCACACAGAAGAGGGCTAGTGAAACTAACCAATTGTGAGATACATCCCATTCGTCAACATCCAGTATACCTCAGTTGGTGTGTCTGATGCTCCTCCTACACAGCAGTTGACTTTGTCTTGGTCACAAAATAACCGCCCAACAATACTGGTCCCAAACCATCTTTTCCTGGGGAGCCCAAATAATGCATCTGCTGCAATAATTTTATGACCATTTTCTTTTAAAACAATGATTAATTATACCAAACTATTAGGGACACTGGGAATGGACATTTGCAAGGGGAAGCATAGGTCATAGCATAGTTTCTTCGTGAATGTATCTGTAATCGGTAGTATCCACTAAGCGGATGATTGGTCCACCTAGCTTTACCAGAGCCCCGTTATCCAGCGTGTTGTGGATCCAGACCATTGTGGCAACCGTAGCAGCCTGGGTAGCAAAGACACCCAGAAAACTTAGCCCTGTCTGGGAATCACGTACTTTAGCCGTTTCTGCCTCTGACAACTTGGACGAGGGATTGGGTTTTTGAGAGGCTCACAATAGTATTGCCACATAACATTACTACTGTTTGGCAAGGCAATGATATAAGAACTATAAAAAAGACAACTGATGTGGTAGGATCCAGATATACACTACATGGACAAAGGTATGTGGACACCTGCTAATCGAACATTCATTCCAAAATCATGGTCATTAATATAGAGTTGGTCTCCCCTTCGCTGCTACAACGGCAGCAGCGTAAAAGAGGGAGGGAGGGGAGTGGGGGGGGGGCAATGCAAATAGTCTGGGTAGCCATTTGATTAGATGTTCAGGAGACTTATGGCTTGGGGGTAGAAGCTGTTTAGAAGCCTTTTGGACCTAGACTTGGCACTCTGGTACCGCTTGAAGTGTGGTAGCAGAGAGAACAATCTATGACTAGGTTGGCTGGATTCTTTGACAATTTTTAGGGCCTTCCTCTGACACCGCCTGGTAGTCCTGGATGGCAGGAAGCTTGGTCCCGGTGATGTGCTGGGCCGTACGCACTACCTTCTGTAGTGCCTTGCGATCGGAGGCCGAGCATTTGCCATACCAGGCAGTGATGCAACCTGTCAGGATGCTCTTGATGGTGCAGCTGTAAAACCTTTTGAGGATCTGAGGACCCATGCCAAATATTTTCAGTGTCCTGAGTGGGAATAGGTTTTCTCATTGTTATCGGCGATCAGGCCTACCACTGTTGTGTCTTGGCAAACTTAATGATGGTGTTGGAGTTGTGCAGTCATGAGTGAACAGGGAGTACAGGAGGGGACTGAGCACGCATCCCTGAGGGGCCCCCGTGTTGAGGATCAGTGTGGCGGATGTGTTGTTACCTACCCTTATCACCTGGGTGCGGCCCGTCAGGAAGTCCAGGATCCAGTTGCAGAGGGAGGTGTTTAGTCCCAGAGTCCTAAGCGTAGTGATGAGCTTTGAGGGTACTATGGTGTTGAACGCTTAGCTGTAATCAATGAATAGCATTCTAACATACAGTTGAAGTCAGAAGTTTACATACACCTTAGCCAAATACATTTAAACTCAGTTTTTCACAATTCCTGAAATGTAATCCCAGTAAAACTTCCCTGTCTTAGGTCAGTTAGGATCACCACTTTATTTTAAGAATGTGAAACGTCAGAATAATATTTGAGATAACGATTTATTTCAGCTTTTATTTATTTCATCACATTCCCAGTGGGTCAGAAGTTTACATACACTCAATTAGTATTTGGTAGCATTGCCTTTAAATTGTTTAACTTGGATCAAACGTTTTGGGTAGCCTTCCACAAGCTTCCCAGAATAAGTTGGGTGATTTTTGGCCCATTCCTCCTGACAGAGCTGGTGTAACCGAGTCAGGTTTGTAGGCCTCCTTGCTCGCACACGCTTTTTCAGTTCTGCCCACAAATTTTCTATGGGATTGAGGTCAGGGCTTTGTGATGGCCACTCCAATACCTTGACTTTGCTGTCCTTAAGCCATTTTCCCACATCTTTGGAACTATGCTTGGGGTCATTGTCCATTTAGAAAACCCATTTGCGAACAAAATGTAACTTCCTGACTGATGTCTTGAGATGTTGCTTCAATATATCCACATAATTTTCCTGCCTCATGATGCCATCTATTTTGTGAAGTGCACCAGTCCCTCCTGCAGCAAAGCACCCCCATGATGCTGCCATCCCCGTGCTTCACGGTTGGGATGGTGTTCTTCGGCTTGCAAGCCTCCCCTTTTTCCTCCAAACGTAACGACGGTAACTATGGCCAAACAGTTCTATTTTTGTTTCATCAGACCAGCGGACATTTCTCTAAAAAGTATGATCTTTGTCCCCATGTGCAGTTGGAAACGTAGTCTGGCTTTTTTTATGGCGGTTTTAAAGCAGTTGCTTCTTCCTTGCTGAGCGGCCTTTCAGGTTTTGTCAATATATGACTCGTTTTACTGTGGATATAGATACTTTTGTACCTGCTTTCTCCAGCATCTTCACAAGGTCCTTTGCTGTTCTGGGATTGATTTGCACTTTTCGCACCAAAGGACATTCATCTCTAGGAGACAGAACGCGCCTCCTTCCTGAGCGGTATGACGGCTGCGTGGTCCCATGGTGTTCATACTTGCATACTATTGTTTGTACAGATGAACGTGGTACATTCAGGCATTTGGAAATTGCTCCCAAGGATTAAACAGACTTGTGGAGGTCTACAATTTTATTTCTGAGGTCTTGGCTGATTTCTTTTGATTTTCCCATGATGTCAAGCAAAGAGGCACTGAGTTTGAAGGTAGGCCTTAAAATACATCCCCAGTTACACCTCCAATTGACTCAAATGATGTCAATTAGCCTATCAGAAGCTTCTAAAGCCATGACATAATTTTCTGGAATTGTCCAAGCTGTTGAAAGGCACAGTCAACTTAGTGTATATAAACTTCTGACACACTGGAATTGTGATGCAGTGAATTATAAGTGAAATAATCTGTAAACAATTGTTGGAAAAATTACTTGTGTCATGCACAAAATATAGTTTACCATTTGTGGAGTGGTTGAAAAATGAGTTTTAATGACTCGAACCTAAGTGTATGTTCCTTTTGTCCAGGTGGGAAAGGGCAGTGTGGAGTGTAATAGAGATTGCATAATCTGTGGATCTGTTGGTGCAGTATGCAAATTAGAGTGGGTCTAGGGTTTCTGGGATAATGGTGTTGATGTGAGCCAGCCTTTCAAAGCACTTCATGGCTACAGATGTGAGTGCTACGGGTCAGTAGTCATTTAGGCAGGTTACTTTAGTGTTCGTTGGCACAGGGACTATGGTGGTCTGCTTGAAACATGTTGGTATTACAGACTCAGAAAGGGAGAGGTTGAAAATGTAATTGAAGAAACTTGCCAGTTGGTCAGCGCATGCTCGGAGTACACGTCCTGGTAATCCGTCTGGCCCTGCGGCCTTGTGAGTGTTGACCTCTTTAAAAGGTCTTACTCACATCGGCTGAGAAGAGCGTGATCACAGTCATCCGGAACAGCTGATGCTCTCATGCATGTTTCAGTGTTACTTGCCTCGAAGCGAGCATAGAAGTTATTTAGGTCGTCTGGTAGGCTCGTGTAACTGGGCAGCTATCGGCTGTGCTTCCCTTTGAGTTCTGTAATAGTTTGCAAGCCCTGCCACATCCGATGAGCGTAGGAGCTGGTGTAGTATGATTCGATCTTAGTCCTGTATTGATGTTTTGCCTGTTTGATGGTTCGTCAGAGGGCAAAGCAGGGTTTCTTATTATCTTCCAGGTTCCAGGTCAACCTGAGTCCCGCACCTTGAAAGCGGCAGCTCTACCTTTTAGTTCAGTGAGGATGTTGCCTGTAATCCATGGCTTCTGGTTGGGGTATGTACGTACAGTCACTGTGGGGATGACGTAATCGATGAAGCCAGTGACTGATGTGGTGTACTCCTCAATGCCATCGGAAGAATCCCGGAACATATTCCAGTCTGTGCTAGCAAAACAGTCCTGCAGTTTAGCATCTGCTTCATCTGATCACTTTTTTTATTGACCGAGTCACTGGTGCATCCTGCTTTACTTTTGCCTATAAGCAGGAATCAGGAGGATAGAATTATGTTCATATTTTTCCCCCTCTTGTTGCACATTTGACATGCTGATATAAATTTGGTAAAACTGATTTAAGTTATCCTGCATTAAAGTCCCCGGCCACTAGGAGTGCCGCCTATACAGCTCCTTGAGTGTGGTCTTAGTGCCAGCATCTGTCTGTGTTGGTATGTAGACAGCTACGAAAAATACAGATAAACTCTCTTGGTAGATAGTGTGGTCTAACGCTTATCATGAGATACTCTACCTCAGCCAAGCAAAACCTTGAGATTTCCTTAGATAGTGTACTAGCTGTTGTTTACAAATATACATAGACCACCCCTCCTTGTCTTACCAGAGGCTGCTGTTCTATCCTGACAATAGTGTATAACCTGCCAGCTGTATGTTATCCATGTCGTCGTTCAGCCACGACTCGGTGAAACATAAGATATTACAGTTTTTAATGTCCCTTTGGTAGGATATGTGATTTTAGTTCATCCCAATTATTTTCCTGCGATTTTACGTTGGCTTGTGGATGGCAAAGGCAGATTAGCCACTCGTTGCCTGATCCTCACAAGGCACCCCGATCTCTTTCCGCGAAATCTCTGTCTCTTTCTCCTGTGAATGAAAGGGATGAGGGTCTGTTCGGGTGTCTGGAGTAAATCCCTCTCGTCCGACTCATTAAAGAAAAATTATTTATCCAATTCAAGGTGAGTAATCTCTGTTCTGATGTCCCGAAGCTCTTTTGGGTTATGGTTGAACAGGGTTCTGGTTGAGGTCAGGACTCTGTGCACCCCAGTCAGTTTCTTCCACACCGATCTCAACAAACCATTTCTTTATGGACCTCCCTTTGTGCATGGGGCATTGTCATGCTGAAACCGGAAAGGGCTTTCCCCAAACCGTTGCCACGAAGTTGGAAGCACAGAATGTCGTAGCGTTAAGATTTCCTTTCTCTGGAACTAAGGGGCCTAGCCCGAACTATGGTGATCTTAGGCTTGTGTGCGGCTGCTCGGCCATGGAAATCCATTTCATGAAGCTCCCACCGAACAGTTATTGTGCTGACGTTGCTTCCAGAGGCAGTTTGGAACTCTGTAGTGAGTGTTGCAACCGAGGACAGACGATTTTTACGTGCTTCAGAACTTTGCGGCCCCTTTGCTTAAGCTTGTGTGGCCTACCACTTTGTAGATGAGCCGTTGTTGCTCCTATACGTTTCCACTTCACAATAACAGCACTTACAGTTGACCGGGGCACCTCTAGCAGCGCAGACACTTGACGAAGTGACTTGTTGGAAAGGTGGCATCCTATAACAGTGCCATGTTGAAAGTTTATGGAGATTGCATGGCTGTGCGCTCAATTTTATACATAAGTCAGCCACAGGCGTGGCTGAAATAGCCAAATCTACAAATTTTAAGTAGTGTCCACATACTTTTGTGTATATGTAGTGTATTTCCCCTTAACAATTATGAACAGCATTGAATTCATAATATACAGTTGAAGTCGGAAGTTTACATACACTTATTTTGGAGTCATTACAACTCGTTTTTCAACCACTCCACAAATGTCTTGAAGAAGTTAACTTCTTATGGCTGGGGGCAGTAGAGTAGCTTGGATGAATAAGGTGCCCAGAGTAAACTGCCTGCTACTCAGGCCCAGAAGCTAAGATATGCATATTATTAGTAGATTTGGATAGAAAACACTCTGAAGTTTCTAAAACTGTTTGAATGATGTCTGTGAGTATAACAGAACTCTTATGGCAGGCAAAAACCTGAGAACAAATCCAACCAGGAAGTGGGAAATCTGAAGTTTGTAGGTTTGCCTATCCAATATACAGTGTCTATGGGGTCATATTGCACTTCCCAAGGCTTCCACTAGATGTCAACAGTCTTTAGAACCTTGTTTGATGCTTCTACTGTGAAGGAGGGGGGAATGAGAGCTGATTGAGTCAGGGGTCTGGCAGAGTGCCACGAGCTCACTCAGGCGCACCCCCGTGAGAAGTAGCTGCGTAGCTACCTCTCACGGGGTAGCTATTCCCCCCTCCTTCACAGTAGGAATTTTCATTTCTAAAGACAAAGGAATTCTCCGGTTGAAACATTATTGAAGATTTATGTTAAAAACATCCTAAAGATTGATTCTATACATCGTTTGACATGTTTCTACGAACTGTAATGGAACTGTTTTGACTTTGTCTGGACTAAGTGTGCCTGCGCGTCGTGAATTTGGATTTTTTAACTAAACGCGCGAACAAAAAGGAGGTATTTGGACAAATAAATTATTATTATTATTATTATAAATTATGGACTTCATCGAACAAAACAAACATTTATTGTGGAACTGGGATTCCTGGGAGTGCATTCTGATGAAGATCATCAAAGGTAAGTGAATATTTATAATGCTATTTCTGACTTCTGTTGAGTCCACAACATGGCGGGTACCCGTATGGCTTGTTTTTGTGTCTGAGCGCCGTACTCAGATTATTACATATTGCAAACTTTTCCGTAAAGTTTTTTTGAAATCTGACACAGCGGTTGCATTAGGGAGAAGTTTATCTAAAGTTCCATGTATAACACTTGTATCTTGTATCAATGGACCTCCTTATTATCCAGGACCTCCTTATTTTGAGTATTTCTGTAAATTGATGTGGCTCTCTGCAAAATCACCGGATGTTTTGGAGGCAAAACATTACTGAACATAACGCGCACTAAGATTTTTGGATATAAATATGAACTTTATCGAACAAAACCTACATGTATTGTGTAACATGAAGTCCTATGAGTGTCATCTGATGAAGATCATCAAAGGTTAGTGATTCATTTTATCTCTATTTCTGCTTTTTGTGACTCCTCTCTTTGGCTGTAAAAATGGCTGTGTTTTTCTGTGACTAGGTACTGACCTAACATAACCAGATGGTGTGCTTTCGTCGTAAAGCCTTTTTGAAATCGGACACTGTGGTGGGATTAACAACAAGTTCATCTTTAAAATGGTGTAAAATACTTGTATGTTTGAGGAACTTTAATTAGGCGCCCTGCACTTTCACTGGCTGTTGTCAAGTCGATCCCGTTAACGGGATCTCAGCCATAAGAAGTTTTAAACTATAGTTTTGGCAAGTCGGTTACTTTGTGCATGACACAAGTCGTTTTTCCAACAATTGTTTACAGACAGATTACTTTCCTTCTAATTCACTATATTACAATTCCAGTGGCTCAGAAGTTACCATACACTAAGTTGACTGTGCCTTTCAACAGCTTGGACAATTCCAGAAAATGAAGCCATGGCTTTAGAAGCTTCTGATAGGCTAATTGAGATAATTTGAGTCAATTGGAGGTATACATGTGGATGTTTTTCAAGGCCTACCTTCAAACTCAGTGCCTCTTTGCTTGACATAATGGGAAATCAAAATAAATCAGCCAAGACCTCAGAAATAAAATTGGAGACCTCCACAAGTCTGGTTAATCCTTGGGAGCAATTTCCAAATGCCTGAATGTACCACGTTCATCTGTACAAACAATAGTACGCAAGTATAAACAACAGGGGACCACGCAGCCGTCATAAAGCTCAGGAAGAAGACACGTTCGGTCTCCTAGAGATGAACGTACTTTGGTGCAAAAAGTGCAAATAAATCCCAGAACAACAGCAAAGGACATTGTGAAGATGTTGGAGGAAACAGGTACAAAAGTATCTATATCCACAGTAAAACAAGTCCTATATCAACATTACCTGAAAGGCCGGTCAGCAAAGAAGAAGCCACTGCTCCAAACCCGCCATAAAAAAGCCAGACTACGGCTTGCAAATGCACATCGGGACAAAGATCATACTTTTTGGATCAATGTCCTCAGGTCTGATGAAACAAAAATAGAACTGTTTGGCCATAATGACCATTGTTATGTTTGGAGGAAAAAGGGGGAGGCTTGCAAGCCAAAGAACACCATCCCAACCGTGAAGCACGGGGGTGGCAGCATCATGTTGTGAGGGTGCTTTGCTGCAGGAGGGACTGGTGCACTTCATAAAATAGATGGCATCATGAGGATGGAAAATGATGTTGCTTCAATATATATCCACATCTCAAGACATCAGTCAGGAAGTTAAAGCTTGGTTGCAAATGAGTCCTCCAACTGGACAATGACCCCAAGCATACTTCCAAAGTTGTGGCAAAATGGTTTAAGGTCAACAAAGTCAAGGTATTGGAGTGGCCATCACAAAGCCCTGACCTCAATCCTATAGAAAATTTGTGGGCAGAACTGAAAAAGCGTGTGCGAGCAAGGAGGCCGATCAACCTGACTAAGTTACACCAGCTCTGTCAGGAGGAATGGTCCAAAAATCACCCAACCTATTGTGGGAAGCTTGTGGAAGGCTACCCGAAACATTTGACCCAAGTTAAACAATTTAAAGGCAATGCTACCAAATACTAATTGAGTGTATGTAAACTTCTGACCCACTGGGATGTGATGAAAGAAATAAAAGCTGAAATAAATAATTTCTCTACTATTATGACATTTCACATTCTTAAAATAAAATGATGATCCTAACTGACCTAAGAGAGGGAATTTTTACTAGGATTAAATGTCAGGGATTGTGGAAAAACTGAGTTTAAATGTATTTGGCTAAAGTGAATGTAAACTTCTGACTTCAACTGTATATGAGCACATATAAGAATCTTAGTTTACTGAGACTTTATAGCTATTCCTTAATTGGTATCATTGACATACCTGTGGACAGAAAGAACAATTTGATCCATCCGAGGTCAGTGGTGCCAACTTCCTGACAGTCTCTCGTTCAAACTGCCAGCGTTTGAACTCCTCAAATGACTCATTTGTGAGCTTCCAGTGGAGCTTAATTGTCTGGAGATTATTTTTTTTACTACAACTCATAGTAAAAAATATTTGCATGTATGGTTTGATTTCCAATTTAAAATACAATAACTACCTTCCAGCATGCATTGGATTTAGGAAAAGCCAAGGTAATCCCCCTCAAAAGACACCCCACAATCGGGCTGCAGGGCTGCAAATTGTCGCAGGAGGTCCACTGAAATTGCTGTTTGAGGCTGATTAGGGGTGGCATGTTCCAGCTAACAGCTGCAAAACTGCAGCCAGACATCATGAGCTCTTCCTGAAATGAGGACATTCCGTTTCTTAGATTGCATTGCAATACTTTACTGCCGATGTTGGTGAGATGCATGTCTTAAGAACTTTCAAAAATTACTCCATATTTTCATCATATCCCAGCTGCGTTCAGGTCGAAGAGACTCCACATCAAAAAACACAAGGGCAAACAAGTTTTTTTCCTTCTTCCCATTAACCACACAATTCATTCAAAGTACATCAACTCCTCCAAGAATCCTCTTTAGTATATCAATATCTGATGTTGCCTGGCTACCCATCCACATTGCTCCAGTTCAACTGACATTTCTACACCACTAAGTCTGAATTTGCCTCACTCCCCTACGATAATTTTTAGAATGCGAACACTTTCTGACCGTTCTGATTGGTCACAGAAACCGATGGGTTGATACTCACCAGACATGTCACCCATTGACCTTGTTAGGGATGCTCTGGATCGACGTGTAAGACAGCGTGTTCCAGTTCCCACCAATATCCAGCAACTTCACACAGCCATTGAGGAGTGGGACAACATTCCACAGGCCACAATCAACAGACTGATCAACTTTATGCGAAGGAAATGTGTCACGCTGCATGAGGCAAATGGTGGTCACTTTTCTTTAAGGTGCATATCTGGATTCCCAGTCATGTGAAATCCATATATTAGGTCCTAATGAATTTATCAATTGACTGATTTATATGAACTGTAAATACACCCCCCCCCCCCACCTGTTGGCTTAAGAGGTTAATAAGGGTTGAATTCAGTAGGGTACAACGTTACAGAATGTTCTGTATAAAAATGTAGAAATATACATTGTGTATAATAGATATGATTCTCATGTACATCAAGGACCCATGTCAGTTCTATCTGCAACATTTCAGATGTTAGCCCTCCTGAACATTATCCTGGCACCTATAGAATCCACACACACACACACGAAAGGGCTCAAAGTTTGAGAGAATTCAAATTTTTATTCATAAAAACTTATGCATTGACAAAAGCATGTCCATTGTAGTGTTAGTCTGGCATAGCTCTACAAAACCCTAAAGATGGAGATCCTCCTCTTAAGCATTCCAAGCAGGAAGCTGTAAACCTGCAACTCTGATCCCTCACTACAGTATATAAGCACCACTAGTGCAACAGTTGTGGTAGGGTCTCACTGCTCTCACTTTATAGAATGGGATGACAAAAGTAACACACTGCTGCTTTCTGCCAGAGTGTCTTGATGGTCTTATCAACTCTGTTCTCAGTCATTAGAAAATGTTTGTCAATGAGGTTGTGTTTCATAATGTGTGGGGTGGGCCCCAGCTGGTTTCTCTAGGATGCTCTAAATTGTCTCGTGATGGATCAGTAGACAGTTTGGTTTGTTCTGAGGGCACTGTGTACTCGCTGGTGTGTGCGGAGATTACTCTGCTGAGCGAAACACCTCCCGCACGTGACACAGCTGTACGGTTTCTCTCCCGTATGAATCCGCTGATGCATCTCCAGGTGACCAAACCGGTCAAAGCTCTTTCCACAGAAGGAGCAAACAAACCACTTCTCTCTTGCTGGGGTTCTCCTTGGGGATACTTTTGTTGAGTGAAAACTATTTGGGGCAAGCGAAAATACATTGTTTAGCCAAATGTTGGAATATGCTGCACCCTCATTGGCTAGCATTTGTTTGTCTGACGGCACTCTCGTAGTTGTCCCATCCTGCCTTCTCTCTAGGTGCATGGTTTCTCTGTGCTGTCCTGGCTGTGCCTGAACCAAATATGTAGGGGTACTTCTTCTGTCATTCCAAACAGACTGTGGTCGCATCTCTTCTTTCATAACTCTGTTAATGTCACCCATTTTGGATGATGGAATGCTATCAAGACCCTCCACTGCACTTTGAATGAGCTGTATGTCTGCATCTTGATCCAGTGGATATTGTTCTGTGCATTTATGGTAATCTGGATCCTCCAAGTCACAGTTGCGCTCTGTTAAAGATGCCCAGAGCTGACTCTCTCTCTCATCCACAGCAAACTCAGTTTCCTCATGATCTGAACTCTCTGTGCCATGTTCACTTCCTGATGAATGTTGTGAAATATCATACTCCTCCGCTTGCTCTCTTTTCACTAACTCTAGTCCACTACCCTTCTCTCTGTGGCCAGACCTGTACTGTTCATCAAGCCCCTCTTCTTCTTCTGCATGTGGCTGTGGTCTATTTCGATCCAGTTGGTCATTTTTCTCTGCGTTCTGCTCAAACGAAGTCCTTTCACTAGCATCCTCATCAGACCCCTTGGACCCTGAAAGTGGAGGTTTTAATGAATTGTCAGAAGCATAACGTTACCGGTATGTCAAAATCAAACTTGAGAGCACTGCACAATTTAACAAAGTAAACAATACAACTGAAACCTAGCTAAAGTAGTTAGGCATTGTGCTAAAGGATTCAATCCTACTGCATTTTATATATTTTTGTATAATTGACCTTTGAGTTGAGATTTACAGCAAAATATGTCAGAATTATATTTCTATGAGTACAGTAAGCCGGAGGTGGCTCACCCTGTCCCTCCTCCGTTCTGCTGGAAGACGACGAGCATGTAGAACAGCCTGCTTCTTGCGCTTTGGACCTCGTCGTTTGCCGTTCGTTCTCCATAAACAATAATTGTCTTTTCAATGTTTCAATTTCATTTTCTCTTCGGCACATTTCCAAGCGTAAAACAGCAAACCCATCATCGAACATTTTACTTATTTCTGCCACCGCAGTTTTAGCCAACACATCCATAACTGAGCTTAATTTGGTTTGAAAAGTAACACAATTAGTCATATTCTCCTGGAACAACATTTTATCTGACTAGTGTTATGTTTCTAAAGATAATTTTCAGTCAGAAAGACAAACGTTAGTTAGCTAGCTACCACATTGATAGTTTTTACTTCCGCGAAAACAAACGAGGGGAGGAGCGCCTGATCATATGATCTCCTACGGTGTCCGTAGAGGATAGATGTAAAGACTGTGCGCTCGTCTGACAGACAGCTACATGGCGTAGAGACGTATGCGGAAATAATATTTCATCTTGCTGCTCTGAGCCAGTGATTTGGAAACTGAACACATATAGAATTATTTGAGAAGTGTTAGCCAGTAGTTGTCCCGCTACTTATTAGGTAAGTTTGCGTCCCTATTTGTGACTTTCAGAAGACTTAGCTACAGTCACGCCCATTCAAAGTACTTGTAAATCTGGGTAGCCTAGCTACTTCAATGTGCCTTTTGATTACTACCTGCTTTTAGACTTTCATCCCTGTGCAGTTCCCACAATATTGTTCTATGGGCACAATGTATTCTAGTCTGCACATTCGTGTTTGTGTTATTATATTTGTAGGAAGAACATTGATGCGCTATACTTCTGGTCAAGGGCGTTAGTGCGCGTCCCTAACGCCCTGGACCAGAGCTAGGCAGTACTGTACCAATCTATCATTGTGTACAAGCACCACTTCAGTCTGGTGTTCTGGACATGGACAGAACAGGATTGGTGCATGGTTCTGGATTTGTCATTAATTTAATGAGCCAGTCATATCTGAAAAGCACAAGACAATCTTTGTGTGTCGAGTGAACTTTGTTCTTTTTTACCACTCTCTTAGTCATACAAGCGACCCACCCAAACACATGAATGCCCTTTTGTATGTTTTACCGTTGACTGTTTAAATAAGACCTGGCTAGAAAGCGGATGAACTGCTTATCTCTAACAAACGTAGTCAGTCGAGTTTCAAAGTTTACTTTCCACGTGCACAGGTTACAATAGGTGTAAAACAGTACAATGACATTCTTACCTTGAGGTACTGTGTAATCTGTTTGTCCTAGAGCTGTGTTTCTCAAACTCTCCTCGGGACCCCTAGGGGTGCACGTTTAGTTTTTTTGCCCTAGCACAACACAGCTGATTCAACTAATCATAAAGTTTTGATTATTTGAAACAGCTGTGTAGTGTTGGGGCAAAAACCAAACTGTGCACCTCTTGGGGTCCCGAGGACTGAGCTTGGGAAATGCTGTCCTAGATGTACTGTAAAAAGGACCCTCCCTGTGCTGAGTGAATATTTGCCTGACAGTCTATTGACCTGTCTTCCAGCAGAGATGAAGGTGCTGACTTTGCTCCAGCCTCATGGGGCCCAGGACCAGCAGGCTGCATCAGGGGGGCTCTACTCTAACTACCTTGGCCAGAGCATGGAGAACAGATGCCTGATCCATGCATCTGTGCTGCCTCAGGGCTTCTCTGGACCAGTATCCCAGCCCTCCTCCTGCCCCTCTCTCCAGCCCTCCAGGCTCACCTCCACCACCTCCTCCCTCCTCTCCACTACCACCTCCTCCCTCACTTCTCCCTGTCTTACCTCCCCCTTCCTCACCTCTCCACTCCTCAGCACAGAGAACAAATTCCTAAAGAAGGATTCACTACTCTTCCCTCATTCCCTCTCTCTCCCCTCTCCCTCCCCCCTCACCCCTCTGTTCTCTTCAACCCTGGCACCCTCTACTCGTGTCCTGCCTCCTACCTGTTTTCTCCCCCCTCCGGTTCTGAATGTAGAAGAGCGGATGGTGGGAGAAGGAAAAATTAGGCAGCCTGCCTCTGAGGATGTGCTGTCCTCCTATGAAGAGATGACTGTGGTATATGGCACAATGCATCCTTTTCATTTGGGCTTTCTGTGATGTAGTTTGCACAAGGTCCCTTCCAATCCAGGCACATTTTGTTGTCATTGAAAGTGTTTTCTTTCCTCCTTATGAAATGGTAGGATTCTGACCAGGACAGCCTCATGGCTGAGGAGACTGAGGAATCCACAGAGATGCCTGTCCTGGACATGGTATTGGATGAAGAGAAGTTGGACCAAACCATGCCATTTGGGGAACAGGAGTTTGGTGAGATGGAGAGGGGGAAAGATGAACTGGAGGAAGAACTGAAAGACAAAAAGGTGAGGGAGTAGATTCTGCATTTAGTCTCGCACAGAAAACCATGTATCTCAACATCAACCTGAACCTCAAAACCATTCTCCCTCCCCTTTCCTGCTCTCTTTCTACCCCATAATTTATTTTCCTCACACTTTCCCTTCAATCAGTACCTGCTGCTGAACGAGGTGTGCTGTTCTCTGGTGAATAAGAGCACTGCTCCCGGTCAGAAGGACTGGGATGTAGAGGAAAGTGTCTGGAAAAGGATCCAGAACTTGTCCAAAGCCATCTCTAACGACGATCCCCAGTTTCTCCTCAAGGTGTGTGTTTCTGGAGAACCTCTCTTGGTGATGTCCAACTAGGGTCCTCTGGCTTTTCGGGTGCATTAAACAGTTATCCTATTTTACCATATTTTCCTGTTCCCCTTTAGGTTGCAGTTTACACCAGACAGGAGTTGAACATCCGTATCACAGCTAACTTCCTTTTGGCTCTTGCTGCCCATCTGCCCACCACTAAGCCACACGTGCGTAGGTACTTCTGTGCAGCTGTGCAGCTACCCTCTGATTGGCTGGAAGTGGTGAGACTCTACAGCACGGTGAGTCTTGGTCAATGTCAGTGAATCTCCTACAAATCTCAACTGCTCTTTGTTTGTCTCTCTCTCTCTACATGTGACAGACTCGGTAAGGTACTACACATGTTTCTCTCTCTCTGTCTCTCTCTGTCTCTGTGTGTGTCACAAGGTGTGTCACACACACGGACTCAGTAAGGTACTGCACATGTTTGCTCGTCTTGATCGCTTAATGAGTAGTTGTTTGGGAGGCAAGCTGATTTGTAGATCAGGGATTCTGTGCAGTGCTTTGCTCAGCCCGATCTACTGAATATCTCTCCTAACCATTCCACTGTGATGTCATCTTCAGTGTTTTGGCCACTCTTTACCCACCTGTCTGAAGAAAGCCCTGGGAGACAAGTTCAAGCAGTTCAACGAGTATCAGCTGGCCAAATACAACACACGCAAACATCGCTGCAAACACAGTTGCTCTAGACCCAAAGGCAAGGTACGGCAAGCATGTGTACACACACACACACACACACACACACACACACACACACATACACCTTGTTTTTTCTCTTCTCCATCTTCTCTCTCTTTCTCTCCATCACAGAAACCATCCACTCAGCAGTTGGAAAAATGGGCCAACATGCTTGGAAGTGATGCCACCAATCTGCAGAAATATGTGAGTGTGGAGCTAGGTTTCTATCCTATTGGCGACAGATTTTCATGTGAATATTCTAGAAAAATACTAAATTTCCCACTAGTGGTGTTTCCACCGAACAGACCTGTTGGCGGATAACAATCTGTGCATGATGACTTGGTGCACACAGTTTTCATGTACTGAATAAAAATGTGTTTTAATGCATTTTCAACTCTAGCGGTTAGTTTTGTCACAGTCTGTTGTTAAATAGCACATTCTTGGCATGTGCACTCTAGCCAACAACAGCTGGCAGATACAGAGTGGGTAGGCTAGTCTAGATGATGAGATTATTATGGATAAGATTCATATTTTTAAGCATTGATCATCATGTCACTAGAATCTGACCCTCGATATTTAGTGGAAAGGAGCATCATGCTCATCGCTGTGCACTTTTGCCACCCTTTGAAGTTTATTTATTTAATCTGTAGCCTAATAAACTGCAATAAACTGAGTCGTAGTGGGAGGTTTATTAGGCTACAGATTAAATAAATGAACCACACACCATATCATCGCGTGATTACAAGTTTATATCGATATAATGGTTATTATATCACTATATGCGCATAAAGCTGTTTCCACTGCCATTTTCTTGCTAAATACATTTTACTGACACAAGAAGATCCCACCATGTCGAACAAATAAATTACCTGCCAGCATTTATTAAAAAAAAATGTTTTTTTCGACAGTATGACTTAGCTCGCATAAAACTTGGATGGAAACGTATTTTGTGTGTACAGTCTTGTGTTCTCTAGCATGCTAATAATCTCTTTTAGCTGTTGTGATGTCTTGGGAAATGTTGATATGTAGCCTATACTGTGTGTGTGTGATATCTCTGTTTGAAGCTAGGAGATTATGAAGCTAGGACAGCAGTCCATAGCCTTACCCATCTTCTGAAAATATATAAACCCACAGCACCCCCCCCTAGCTATTTTAAGATTAGTAAGATAGTGTAAGATAGTGTTTAAGATAGTGTCTGCTAAATTACTATAATGTAAATGTTTGCAGTTGAAAATGGAGAGACCAGTGGTGGATAAGAAGCAGAGTGAGTTCAGTCTGAAGAAGATGATCAAGAGGCTCCACATCAAAGAGCCTGCTCAGCATGTCCTGGCCATACTGGGAAAGCGGTACTGTATACCAAACACCGAAGTTCACAGATGTTTTTCTATTTTACAGATCCAAAATCTATTAGCTAACATTTTTCTACTTTTCTGAGCTGTATACAATCTCGATACTGTGCTTTGTATGTGTGTTTCAGGTACCCTGGTGACCCCAAGGCGTTCTCCCGCAGTGGGCTCAGTGGGGTGTGGGACAGGGAGCGGGCAGGGCAGCGCATGAAGCTCAAACAGCCAGACACATGGGAACGCAAACTCAGCCAAGAGGGAAACAAAGCCTCCACCTGGGAGAAACTGATAGGTATCGTTAAAAAACACACACACAAGTATTTCACTACTCGCATTAACATCTGCTAACCATGTGTATGTGACCAATGAAATTTGATTTGAAACACACACTGTCACAGTGAATCAATGCTGCAGATTGTGGCTGTAATATTGTTATAATGCTGTCCTTATTTATTTTACAGACAGTAACTCTCTGCCCTTCATGGCAATGCTGAGGAACTTGAGGAATATGATAACCCAGGGCATCAGTGAGCGGCATCATCAGAAGATTCTGGGAAGACTGACCTTCAGGGTGAGTAACCGTGAATAATCTTTTTTTTAAAATTCCCACTTGTTTTATAATATGTTCAAGCAATCGGCAGAATAAATCATTGGACAAATAAGAAATATATTGTCAGCACATGTCCAACATCCATGTAGGATGCAAGTCTAGCGGAGGATCAAATAAAAGTTGCTAGAAATTGCAGTAGGGAATACAGCATGTTTACATTAACACCCATATCCCAATAAAACACTGGTGTTACAGAAAGCAGTGATACAGAGCAGACAGTTTCCCTTCCGTTTCCTCTCCGCCTATAAGGTCATAATGGAGCTCAACAACATGGGTTAGTATCTTTCACACAAAGATACACTCTTAACAACATCAATACATTTTAGTTTGGAGAAGTCTACAATTGATGTTGTCGGACAAAGCTTTACCTCCCTCTTTTAGCCCGTGCATCAGCGACAGCGGTCTCCAGCTCTAAGGAGATCCTCAGGGGCATTCTGAAGAAGATGCCTAAGAGCAAGTGCCTCAGTCGTCTGGATTGGGAGACGGCTGGGCAGAAGAGGCTGAGGGTGGCGTTAGGTGTGCCCTTTGTCTACCGCATCTACAACATGAAGAAGATTCAGTTGAAGAAAGCCAGGTACAGACAGCAACACCGGGTATTCACCTGGGAGAGGAATCAGGTGATCCAGACAGGGAAACCAAGAGACATGGGAGATTTGATAATTAATATTTATCAGGTAGAGGAAATCCAGAGGAAAACTGTAAAATTAAAATCTGCATTACTGTGTTTGCGTGATAATAATTAGATGTATGTTTATACTGAGTAAGGAGGATGCACCCTGAAGTGCATGTGTGTCCACAGCCAGAGACCGTATTCGCAGGCCCTTCTGGAGCAGTACCGCAAGGCTCTGGAAACAGCAGTGCAGATCTCGTGCCGTTACAACGTGCCACCCCTCCCTGGTCGCACCGTGATCTTGTTCGCTGGTAACATGGGTGAGGACGACACCTGGAGCGCCACTCAGGACTTCTGCTGCCCGCCTGACGTAGAGGCAGAGAAAGTAGATGAAGCTAAGGAAGAGAAACTCACACCCTCTGTAAGAACCCTCAACACACTACGTCCCTGACCAGAAACAACCCCTAGCATCTACCCTCTACGCACTTGTGTAGATCTAAAATAAATGGGGAAGTATAGTGAGTATGGTAGCAGCTTCACCCTTCCCTCAGACATGCTATGTCACATTTTATCCATGTTGCTTAGTCTTGTCCAGTCCTCCCAGACAAGTGCCTAGTGAGTAGGGGCTAGGGACTTTTTTCTAGATGGGGCCACACTCTACAACGCCTAGCAGCTGTAATCTGTGCTTATTACCGACCCTGCTGATTTGTGTATTTCCTCAGATGCAGGAGGTGGCAGTGTTACTGTCACTGATGATAGCCCACAGCGCTGAGCATCACCAGCTGATCCACTTTTATTGGTGGGGTTGTGCAGAAGTAGAGCTCAAGTCGGACGTGCTGTTGGATAATGTCAGGCATGTGATGAAGCAGGTAGAGGTGAGGCTGTCGCTTCCTTTCCCTCATGTCTATCTACACACATTTGTAACGGTATCAATACACTTCCAACATAACGCCATCGCTGTGAAGTCCTTTTAAATAAACTGAAGTGAATATTTAGTCTGATGTACTGGAGATTGATAGTAGAACAAATAATTTCTCTTACAGGAGGCTCAAAATGACTATGACAAGCATGAAACATTATCTTCTTTCATGACCAGAGAGATGACGCAGAAAAATAAGGTGTGTTTATTTGCACATTTTGGATTGTTTTCAGGCCTCCATTTGACTTAATTGTACTTTGAGTCGTGACCTTCCCGTCTTCATTCTCAGGTAGACAATATCATCGTGCTGGACGATTGTTACTTGGATAATAACATGGACATAGCACTTGACCGATACAGGAAGGATGTGAACAACAACGCCCTCATAGTGAAAATCTTCTTTGGGAAAGGGTAGGGGGTGCTTTTCTGTGTGCTGAGCAGCAGCATATCTCTGCCACGTAGGAGAGAGCAAGCGGTGGGCTCTCCATACATTTACTATTCTATGAGAAACTACCTTTTCTATAAGACCCTGTAGTCCTGGAAGGAGCATTTTCAGTCCATGTTCTATATCCCCAGTATGTTAACAGCTACAACCTTCACCGTGTATGTCCTGCCTCTGTCTGTTGCAGGACGATAGACCAATCCACAGACAGGAACTGTGTGGTACTCCAAGGCTTCAGCGAGCAGATCCTCAGGCAAGCTTTCTTCTCATTCACCCTCTTGTCTCTGACTCACACACACACACACACACACACACACACACACACACACACACACACACACACACACACACACACACACACACACAGACAGACATTGTGGCATGGTGTCTCTGAAGTGTTTGTTTAACTCTACAGGTTTGTGGCTGAAAGAGGCTCGTCTAGACTGCTGGATCACGTGGAGCACATAGACAAGCTGCATCACATTATCCCGCCACAGGGGGGTGCTAAAGAGGCTGAGCGAGAAGCTGCCGTCACCCCACTTCCTGCCACTCCAAAGCTGAGGTACGGTGGCAGGGCAGGTTGAATACGTTTCCTTCAAAACTGGTTTGGTTGTCCATGATTATCCATACTTGATGATTGGGCTGTCTCTGACAACATAGGGTAGCCATAGGGTTACCAAGAGAACCACAGAGCTGAACGAACACGAAACAAACTGAGCATTACTCTTTTCTCTCCTCTTGCATCACTGACTTTGCTCTCTGTCCTACCTGTCTCTTTTTAGATGGCAAGGCGTGCGTGTGTTTGTCTCCTCCACGTTCAGAGATATGCACGCTGAGAGAGATGTTCTGGTGCGCAGTGTTTTCCCTGAGCTCCGGCGTCGTGCGGCGCCACACTGCCTCTACCTGCAGGAGGTGGAACTGCGCTGGGGGGTGACCGAGGAGGAGACTGGGCGTGTCGTGGAGCTCTGCCTCTCAGAGGTGTGCCGTAGCCAACTGCTGCTAGGCATTCTGGGAGAGCGATATGGACTGCTGCCTCCCCGTCCATCCCTACCAGACCTCCCACAATACAGCTGGGTAAGGCTTGCCTTCTCAAGAGGCTATCTTTCTTTCCATCTCTCTCTTTCTTAGTCCTACTAAGCTGTCTGGTTGCACAAAATGTCATGTTTTCAATCAGGAGAGAAGTTTTATTTGCAGCCACATCTAGTCAGAAGATATTTTTATTTTATTTTATTTCACCTTTATTTAACCAGGTAGGCTAGTTGAGAACAAGTTCTCATTTGCAACTGCGACCTGGCCAAGATAAAGCATAGCAGTGTGAACAGACAACAACACAGAGTTACACTATGCTTAATAAGATAAAGATATTTCATGATTTGGTTATCCTTCTCTACAGCTGGATTCTGCTCCATCAGGGTTGTCCATCACCGAGATGGAGATTCGACAGTTCCAGGCCCTTCATCCAGACACAGCTCAGAATCGCATGTTTTGCTACTTCAGGACACCCCATCTGTCTAGGTACACTATCAAATCAGTCCACTTCACTTATCCAGGTTCACACCTTGAAAAATACTAATTTGTCCAATCGGTCATCTGCCAATGATTCATATGAACAATAAAATTATGACTGTATGCATTTGAATATTAAATAATATAATGTTAATTATCATCGTACAATGTTTGTTTCCTGATTTCTCAGGTCTGTTCCTGTGGCGTGGAGGTCAGACTTTGCTCCTGAGTCCAAGGAGGCTGAATGTAAGATGGCTAACCTGAAAAGAAGAATAGTGGATAGTGAAGCGAAAGTCACAGAAAAGTGAGCTCAGTTTTTGTTCCTTACACATTGTCTTGAAGTAGCTTTATTAAGATTATTGCTTAATAAAGGTGCTTCTACACCTGCATTACTAGCTGTTTGGGGTTTTAGGCTGGGTTTCTGTACAGCACTTCGAGATATTAGCTGATGTACGAAGGGCTATATAAAATAAACTTGATTGATTGATTATTGGTCTCATGGGCTCGGTCTGTCTCTCTCTGTCTCAGTTACCCCTGTGAGTGGGGTGGTGTTGTGGATGGGAAGCCCTATGTGAAAGGCCTGGAGGAGTTTGGGAAGGTGGTGCTGGAGGACCTTTGGGGGGCACTGTTGAAGCAGTTTGTGGAGGTCAGAGACTTTAAAAATGACAGACAACTTAACATTGAAGCCATTTTGGGTTCCACTTCCACCAATCATTGTATTGATGTTGTTTCTCTGACAGAAAACGGATGAAAGTGATTCCAGGTCAGATCTGTCAGAGCAAGAAGTGCACCAGGGCGCCTTGCAGCGGCAGTTCTTTGGCCGTGCCAAGCTGCTCTCTGGGGCGGTGGGGAAGGTGCAGGAGGCTCAGCTCAAAGGAGGAATGGTGCTGCTGGAGGGAGCTCCAGGAGAGGGCAAGACTGTCTTCATGGTAAACCATAGCAGCAGCTTTAGCAGAGATGCACAAACCATTTATTCGCTCGGTATAACGATATATTCATATTTTAGTCCTACCCGGTTTCTGTAAGGTTTTTCTCATAAATTGTCTCCTCCCTTCACACAGGCTGCTCTGGCGAACGCCCTAAGAACTCCTACCAAGTCCCAGAAAACCCCGAGAGGTGATGTCATCTCCTACTCCACTGCTGCTACCCAATCAGCAAGCACTGTGGAAAATCTTCTACGCTGCCTTGTACAGTGGTTATGGAGAGGCAATGAAAAAGAAGACTTGCCTCTCCCTTCCTCTTATAAGTGAGTACAGACAGCAAACATTTTATCCAGATTTTGTCAAATGGCCTTTCAATGACCCTGCCAATAAATGTTCTTGAGTCAATAGGAAGGGCCAATGCTGCTCAAGACTAATCCAACCATATCTTTTTATCATAGAGATCTGCTGACAGAATTCCACTCCCAGTTGAGTGACACCAGGAAGGACCAATCACTGGCCCTGCTAGTTGATGGGGCAGAGCATGTGCAGGATGGTACAGGACAGCTGACCTCTGATTGGATACCACAGCACCTTCCTCAGGTCAGAAACTTAGCCTAAATGTACACAGACGTTTTCAGTTTATCTGTGTACATGGTGACCACAGGAGGTTGATGGCACCTTAATTGGGGAGGACGGGCTCGTGGTAATGCTGGAGTGGAATTGGAAACCATGTGTTTGATAACATTCCACCATGTGTTTGATGCCATTCTGTTCGCTCTATTCCAGACATTATGAGCCATCCTCCCCTCAGCAGCCTCCACTAATGGTGATGTAGTATCATATAGTATAGGATTTAACATAACGCATACAAAACTTCTACTCTTTCTTTTGTTGTGTTCTTCTGACAGGGTGTGTCTTTGGTGCTGAGTGTCACCTCCACTTCGGCCCTGCTGCAAGTCCTCGCCAAGAGGAAACGGGCCTTATTGTTTCCTTTAGGACAGCTTTCTTTGCCGGACAGAAAGGAGATAGTTCAGAAGGAACTTGGCATTTACGGGAAGAAGCTTAGTGACTCAGCTTTCAATAATCAGGTTATTATCTTTACATTTTAGTAATTTAGCAGCTGCTCTTATCCAGAGCAACTTACAGTAGTGAGTGGATACACTTTTGTACTGGTCTCCCGTGGTAATCAAACCCACAACCCTGGTGTTGCAAGCACCATGCTCTACCAACTGAGCCACATGGGACCCCATATCATCACTCTGAAAAGCCTACTAACAGTGTTGTGAATAGTATGACCTGCTCTGTATAATCTTGTCACCATTAATTAACTATTGTCTCTGTGTACCTGTATAGCTTCAGACCCTTCTGATGAAGAAGGGAGCAGTGAGTCCACTTTATCTACACCTGGCCTGTGAGGACCTGAGGAACTTTGCCTCTTTTGAAAAGGTCAGACGTCATGCATGTCACATTGACCCGACCCATAGTCATGATGATCTGTGTCAGATGATGAGTAAGTGTCTGTGTTACAGATGAAGGAGAGCCTCCAGGCTCTTCCTCCGTCTCTGAGTGAGCTGGTGCAGCACAGCCTGAGCAGACTGCAGTCCCAGTACAGAGAAGTGGGACTGGGCTGGGCGTTGGCCGCCTTGACTGTCAGCAGCACCGGTGAGAGCCAGGGCACTTCAAAACCACCTTATTCACTAACTGCATCGACTGTCTTTTCAACACACACGTTTGAAGTCAGAAGTTTACCTTAGCCAAATACATTTAAACTCAGTTTTTCACAATTCTTGACATTTAATCCTAGTAAAAATTTCCTGTCTTAGGTCAGTTAGGATCACCATTTTATTTTAAGAATGTGAAATGTTAGAATAATAGTAGAGAGAATTACTTATTTCAGCTTTTATTTCTTTCATCACATTCCCAGTGGGTCAGAAGTTTACATACACTCAATTAGTATTTGGTAGCATTGCCTTTAAATTGTTTAACTTGGGTCAAATGTTTCGGGTAGCCTTCCACAAGCTTCCCACAATAAGGTGGGTGAATTTTGTCCCATTCCTCCTGACAGAGCTGGTGTAACTGAGTCAGGTTTGTAGGCCTCCTTGCTCGCACACGCTTTTTTAGTTCTGCCCACAAATGTCCTATAGGATTGAGGTCAGGGCTTTGTGATGGCCACTCCAATACCTTGACTTTGTTGTCCTTAAGCCATTTTTCCACATCTTTGGAAGTATACTTTGGGTCATTGTTCATTTGGAAGACCCATTTGCAACCAAGCTTTAACTTCCTGACTGATGTCTTGAGATGTTGCTTCAATATATCCACATCATTTTCCTGCCTCATGATGACATCTATTTTGTGAAGTGCACCAGTTCCTCCTGCAGCAAAGCACCCCCACAACATGATGCTGCCACCCCCGTGCTTCACGGTTGGGGTGGTGTTCTTCGGCTTGCAAGCCTCCCTCTTTTTCCTCCAAACATAACAATGGTCATTATGGCCAAACAGTTCTATTTTTGTTTCATCAGACCAGAGGACATTTCTCCAAAAAGTACGATCTTTGTCCCCATGTGCAGTTGCAAACCGTATTCTGGCTTTTTTTTAATGCCGGTTTTGCTTGCTGAGCGGCCTTTCAGGTTATGTCGATATAGGACTCATTTCACTGTGGATATAGATACTTTTGTACCTGCTTTCTCCAGCATCTTCACAAGGTCCTTTGCTGTTGTTCTGGGATTGATTTGCACTTTTCACACCAAACTACGTTCATCTCTAGGAGACACAATGCGTCTCCTTCCTGAGCTGTATGACTGCTGCATGGTCCCATGGTGTTTATACTTGCGTACTATTGTTTGTACAGATGAACGTGGTACCTTCAGGCATTTGGAAATTGCTCTCAAGGATGAACCAGACTTGTGGAGGTCTACAATTGTCTTTCTGAGGTCTTGGCTGATTTCTCTTAATTTTCCCATGATGTCAAGCAAAGAGGCACTGAGTTTGAAGGTAGGCCTTGAAATACATTCACAGGTACACCTCCAATTGACTCAAATGATGTCTATCAGAAGATTCTAAAGCCATGACTTCGCTTTCTGGAATTTTCCAAGCTGTTGAAAGGCACAGTCAACTTAGTGTATGTAAACTTCTGACCCACTGGAATTGTGATGCAGTGAATTATAAGTGATATAATCTGTCTGTAAACAATTGTTGGAAAAATGACTTGTCATGCACAAAGTAGATGTCCTAACCGACTTGCCAAAACTATAGTTTGTTAACAGTAAATTTTTGGAGTGGTTGAAAAAATGAGTTTTAATGACTCCAACCTAAGTGTATGTAAACTTTTGACTTCAACTTTACGTCCTATATGTTAGCCAAAACCTAATTTGGACATGCACTCCTTACCTGGTGGCTGATGGTGGTGTGGACCAACTTTTAGATCTGCTCAAGTGACTCCAGTGGCTAAAATCTACCACTCACTAATATTCATACCCTACTTACTAATCACGTTTAATCATCTCACTCAGCAATGGTGCTCTGTGACATATCATGACAATTCCCCCCTGGTTCCATTGCAGGCCTGAGGGAGAGAGACCTATATGCCATACTGAACATGTGCAATGGCCTGACCTCTGGAGGTGAGAAGGCAACATGGCAGGATATGCTGCACTTGGCCAGAAAGCCCATAAAGCGTGTCCCAATGGCAACCTTCTCCCACATGGTGCGGAGTCTACAGAGGTATGAGACTGTGTCAAATGATGGGCAGTTGGAGGTCAGACTTGGGTTGATGAGGCAATCAAACTAATATTGGCTGATGTTCAATTCTCTACCCTTCTCCCAGAAGTGTTCACTCCCTCTCATGGAATGCGCTGTTGTAAGGAATTGAACGTTAAAACAGTCCATCTCTTTGTTGTTCTGCAGCCTGATTGATCCATCCCACTGTTACGGCCCGGATGACCTCCTGGCACTGACCAATCCCGAGGTCAAGCTGGCCTTTAAAAAAGAGCTCCTCTTACCAGGAGAGGCTGACTGGACCAGGGCTCATATCCTGTTGGCAGGTAGCTACTATTATAAAGATCCTACACACAAATTCCCTGCTTACATCTGTATATAATCAAACATGGATACACAAGGATTTGTTTATTTCTCTCTCAGCCCATCTTTGGGTGCTGGCAGATCCTCAGGGAACATGTACATTTCTTCACGGTGAGGCCAGTTCCATCTTGAACCTGCCATTCCACCTGGTCAGTGACACTTCCTCTAGCTTTTAACCTCTCTCCCAGTTGACCTCTGTGTCACTGACCACACCTTAACACTTGGTTGTCTTTGGTCAGATGAGAAGTGGCCAGTGGGAGGCGCTGCATTGCCTGCTCTCTAGTTATAATTTCCTGTTTGCCAACGTGCGCCATGGCCTCCTGCACCACCTCCTGGAGACCTACAGCTTATTTGGTAAGTCACCTCTCTGGAGAAATGGAAGTACTTCATTTGATGATGGGTGTTAGGTTATCTAGTAACTTTTAGTCTACTCTACTTCCACTTTTATTCTCTTCACTGCAGGCAAGAGGTTTGAGTCGGAAGGTATTGGTTCATGGGACACTTTAGGTAAAATAATTGATCCCTTTTTACCGGTTACCTGCATAGAAAAGTCTCTAGAATCTGTTCCTCAGACAGAAAGCCCAGAGTTGAGTCTTCCTCTCGTTTTTCCTCTGAAGACCAGAGCGGTCTGACAGATTGTGTCGGGTTCCTGAAGCGCCATGCTCCCATCCTGTCCTCATGGCCAGCCCTGTTTCTGCAGCAAGCTCTCAACGAGCCCAACCACACTGACGCCCATGTATGGGCACAAGGCATGATGGGGAAAGGGGTGCATGTGATGAGGTGGCTGAACAATGAACAACATACCCAGACGGAAACCAGGTAGCTAATCTGATTTTTACAGTTAGACCATATTGACCTCTGTGTTCCCTACCTCAGTGAGTTAGTTATATTGTTATCTTAGTGATGCTGGTGTCCTCTGTTACCACAGTAAGCTGGTCTGCACCTTCTCCTCTGAGCCCACCTGTGTGGTTGTGAGTCCAGGGGGTGGGGTCATGGCAGTAGGGACTGGACAGGGCACCCTCCACCTCGTCCACACCGAGACTGGACAGGTAAACTCCTGCTCTCTTTTCATAACAACAATATGCCACTGACCTATCAGACTAGGAAAGGACTTATTACTGACTATATGCCACCATCAGCACTAAAATATGACAGTAATATCTTTCAAATGCTCCATCTTTGAATCTAAGTCCATTTTACCTTGACCGTTAACAGGAAGTGAGGTCACTGGTGAGCAGCTGTGACGGAATCTCAGGATGTGTCTTCCTGAGGGAGGGGCTTATGGGAACTACTTCATTTGATGGACAGATTGAATTGTGGGATGTTGAGGATGGCTGCAGGTGAGACAATGCTTGGAATAAAAAAAAAGTTCCCAAGGCCAATATGGGATTACGAAATTCCGAATCTTGCAGACATACAAAATGGTCAACTGTCTTGTCTTTCTAGAACTGCCCTCATCAATGGCCACTCAAACAGAATAACAGGAAGTGACGTCAGTGCAGACAGGAAGCACCTTGCAACTGTGTCTCTGGACTTAAGCCTTAAAGTGAGTCTCACATCAAGACTATGCCAGTCTCTCTGATTACTACTTCAGCCATTCATTTGAACGTTGATGTTATCAATGTTATTCTCCACAGGTGTGGTCATCTCCAAAGGGCAGTCTGGTCACAGCCCTCTCCAGCACTAGCCCTCTGAACTGTGTGACCTTTGACCCCGAAGGTCATCTTGTGGCAGCTGGGGGTTGGGATGGGGCTGTGCGTCTCTGGAACTGGCTGAAGGGTGAAGTTACGGTGAGTCGAATGAAGGACCATATTGCAGCGAGAGATGTCACACTGTTAAATGTTTTATTCGCTCGTTGTTTTAAAACAACCTTTCTTTCATCCTTCCTCCCTTCCAGACTCTCTCTGGTCATCAGACGTCAGTACGCAGTCTGTCTTTCTCTCCCTCCTCTTCTCTGCTATGTTCTGGCTGTCTGTCTGGAGAGGTGAGGATGTGGTCAGTTCCAGCTTCTACCTGTGTGGGGCGCTACCAGGCTCACAGCGGATCTACAGAGGTGCTCACCTTCCTGCTGGGAGGGACAGTACTTCTGAGTGCTGGATCTGACCGCACGGTGAGAAGGATGGTTTACCTACACACACACAGGGAAGATCTCAATTGCATACTCCTTGCATCCTCTCCTTGTCAAAACCCAGGAGAAGTTTCAAACCCCATTTCTCATCCAATGGGTTTTGAGGAGATGAGGAGAGCGGATGCGAGGAGTAAGCAATTGAGATCTTACCATATGCACACACACACTTTGAGAGGTTCCTTATTTGACTGTCCCCCCTTCCTCCACAGGTCCAGTTATGGTCAGGTGGTCTGGGTCGCTCTGTGAATGTATTTGGAGAATCCAAGGTATGCTGTTCCACTCATGTTTCAGAAGTTCCTCAATTTCCATTTCTGTCACTTGGAATCTCAAAAATCACTTTGTTTGCCTTGACAGGAGTCTGTTATTCAGAAGGGAAAGAAGATGTCAACCACGGAGCCCGCTGCTCTATGTGTGGCTGTCGCTGGTGGTTATGCTGCAGTGGGTTACCATGGTGATGGGTTGAAGCTCTTCAGTCTTGAATCAGGTATATGGTTTTAGGTTTGCCAACAAACACAACTCTGCAAGCCAAGGAAATTAATAAATTGAATGAATCACTTAACACACCCCAACCCTATTGTGCAGGTGAGAGGACATGGGCTAGCAAGGACCTGCGGGTGTCTATCCTCTGCCTGATGTGGCTGGCTGCAGACGAACCTGAGCTGCTGGTGTCTGGGGGCGGGGACCAGCGGCTGAGGGTGTGGAGACAGGAGGAGGAGGAGGCAGGCATGGTGCTGCTGGGATGTTTTGGGGTGCAACAAGGCCCCATCCTGGCCCTGGCACAAAACTCCTCTTATCTGGCCTCTGCCTCAGGTCAGACCAATAACTTAAACACTCAGTTGAACAATAGTAAACTCATTTTGTACTAATCACTAATTCATCTAAACATTTTATTAACAATTTGCTAACTTTCTCCATCGCTTTCCTCAGATGACTGCTCCATTGCTCTGTGGGCAGTGAAGGACTTGACCTCTGACCCCTGGGTTGACCCCAGTGTGATCTCTGTCCTGAGAGGTCACAGTGGAGGGGTCACCTGCCTGGCCTTCAGTCTAACTGGGGAGGAGTTGCTGTCTGGTGGAAAAGATCAGGTATAGGTTTAAAGAGTGTTCATGAGTTTCGGTTGGTGTGTAATCTCAGTTAACCCAGAACTAAAGTGGTCAGATGCTCGATTTAAGTTCTGAGTCCATACGTGTTAAAATTAAGAGGGAGAATGAGGATCGGAACTAAGAGCTCCACCCGCTCTCTTTGCAAGTTACGGGCAAGTCTATGGGCCAAATGTCCCCTTCAGAAATGTGAAAGTTGCGAACACCTGTGAAATCGTGTTTTGTCCAAATAACCTGTAGCGGTATTTATTAGAGAGGGGTAAAGAAAGATTTTGTTCGGGCGCCAGGCAGGTATTAACCATGCCGAAAGGAAAAGAGTAGAATAGAGAGAGTACCACTACCAGACCCACACACATCAGCAGAAGAGACTGCCTAGAGTGTAGCCTGTTTACCAGACAGCCAGTGGAGAGAAAAGAGAATACACACCCTATAAAACCCACATCACAGCACAGGGGTAACCCCACCAAGAATACCTCATACAATAATAATAATAATGGCAGAGCAATTTATTAATTAACAACTTCATACAAGAAAGAACCCAGTCATCAACAGAGGATTTGCAATAATCTGTATTCTCTTCCACTGGAGGAGTGCAGAGGGTATGAATGTGGGGGGTGTTCATAGACACAACAAAGGCCTTAAAAATGTCCACAATCTTCTCAGTCACATGTCATTAGTACACACCACCTCAATACAGTTCAACTAACAATACCCAACTTGCAAGCAACCTCCCTTTTAACTAAAATGTCCACCCAAATACTTCTGGCAGGGCAATAATAGTCCAGCTCTAATGAACTTCAATGGGAAGTGCATTTGAAAAATAGAGAGTCTGTTGCAGGGTAAAGAACTGGAACGATGGAGGGAAGAGAAAGAGAGAGATCTTAGCTGTGGTCTTCAGGCGTGCCGGTGTACTGTCTGACTGTCCGTTGGTTTGTATGTTTAAGCTTCGCAACAATGTTGCTACTAATCCATGCGATCCATACCCGGCATGGTCCCAAACGAAAACAACCACGACGTAGCTCGATCACACCGATGATTGAGTTAAATACTTTATCAACTACAAACGCTGAAAACAAACAACACTTCTGCAGCATAGCAGTCGGTCGAGCCACCCAAGAGGTCCTCCTCAAAGAGCTGAACGAGCCATCTTTATCTCCTCCTCTTAAAGTGGCAGCGCACGGTGAAGGCTCCGTGCAGGATTTCGCCACAAACCATTGACAAAAAACCCAAGCACTGAAACTAATGCTGCTCGTTATTTCATGCATCCCATTGTGTCATAACAGATATACGGTACCGGTTGTTTGCATAGTCAGTCCACGAGAGATTAGTTGGTGTGTTGCAATTTTACTTTTATTGTGAATAGTGGGGATGTTGTTGATGGAAACAACCAAGAATATTAAGAGCTGTCTGTTACTTGTGACAGTTGTAGTGATAATGTGACTTTCTTTTCAGGTTCTAATGGTGTGGAACGCCAGTTCCTCTCCTCCTACTCTCATTCAGTCTCTACCACACTGCCATGGAGACTGGATAACTGGCTGTGTCTGGGGCCCAAACTGTGTGGTGAGTGTCTGTATAGTGTTTTTTTCTTCTATGACTTTGTCCTTTTGTTGCCTGTTTTTTTTCTGATGATAATTCCCATTTCAACTAGAAAGAGACTTCTGAATTAAACCCAAGTAACTTACTGTCTGTTTGTCTCTCAGGTGAGCTGTTCCAGTGACTGCAAGATCCGTATGTGGGACCTACAGAAAGGTCGCAGTGTGAGAGAGATCCTGGCGAGATCCTCCCTCAGTGCAGTCTGCTGCCTGGTGAGTCTAACAATAGGGGGCAGTGTGGACCTCTAAAATGGTACTGGATGGATGGCTTTAAACTGTAGTGTTAATGGAGAAGGTGTTGAGGGTGAAAAAAGTCTGTCATCACGGCAAAATTGTGGTGTCTATATGTAATGAGGCACTGTAAGTTGTGATGGTGTTTCCATTTTGTCTTGATGATGTTTGTGTTGTCTTGGGGGGTCTGCAGGGAGAATTTGTGATAGCAGGCTGTGCCGAGGGGGAGCTGCACGTGTGGAAATGGGATTCAGGGATGGAAATCAGCAGGATTTCAGCTCACAGGTCACGCATACACCACTGCTCTGTGATACCTGACCCAGGTACTGCATATTTACTAAATACTTAAACATATTAATATTATTCCCCTTTTAAAAAAATACTATGATACACATACCATTGTGGTCATTTATTGTTCCTAAATGTTTTATATTCAGACAAGACCAAGGAGACTAAGCAGGAGGACATGGTGGTTGCTACGGCGTCTGATGATGGCACAGTGAAGCTGTGGCACCCCTTCCAGGTGGGATTAATGCAATTTGCTTGTAATTTCTAGGATTTAGGTTGATTTGAATAAGATGCATGTATCTATATGCAGTGGTGCTTGGTCTGATTGTCTCTTTGCCTCCTAATTCTAGGTACAGCATCACAGCACTTTGCAAGGCCACAGCGGAGGGATACATGGAGCAGTCTCAAAGCAGGAAGGAGTCCCGGCATTCCTCACTGTGTCTCAAGATCGGTCGTTGAGGTCTTGGAGCGTTGCTGCAGCAATGGGTAACACATTTATCAACCTGAATTGTCAACCTAAACCAATCGTCCAATTTCTATACTTGTTTTATTGATGAATTTCCCCTCTTTATTTTTTCCTCCAGAGAGTCCTCTCAACCGGAGGGGCACTGTTACCGCTCTGTCCTTCTGCCAGAGTGGGGATTTGCTACTGTCTGGCTATGAGTCTGGCAGAGTGGAGCTATGGAAACACAATTCTGCAGTTGGCCACAAAAAGGTATCTCCATACAGTGCCAACCATTCAGCACCTTGTAGTGTTATTGTGATTCTCTCAATGACTAATAGAGAAAAGTTGGTTTATCTTTGATTTGCTTGTGTTGCTCAGGTGTCTGACAGTAGTGTAACAGCGATATGCTCCATGCCTGATGACCAGTTTGCTGTGGGATGCAGGCAACGCTCTGTGTCAGTGTGGAAGGTGGAGTGGAATCCTCAGCACAACGCTGCAAGGTCAGCTCTTGGCCATTATATGTCAAGTTTTCACACTATGGCGACGGTTGCTATTGGCTCAATTTGGCATTTATAAGAGATTGATTCAGGCAATATCTGCTGGTTGCAAATTTGTAAAACTTTCAGTAGTTCATGGATTAAAGTTTAGTCAACATTTGTTCTTGTTCTCCTGCATTGCATGCCGGCAAAGACTGTCATCCTTTTGTCCCTAGTCTGTTGAAGGTGTCCACATACTCAGTGCCTACCCCAGTGATGCACCTGTACTACTGCTCCGTCCTGCTGGGAACCTGTGAGGATGGAAATATCATCAATGTCCTCGCTGACGCTGATAGAGAGATTGACAAGTAAAGCGCTCGCTCGCTCGCTCACTCACTCACTTATGGTATACACATTATTAGATGAAAAATACTGACTTGAAATGTACATAACTTGCCTAAATTGCAGTTGGAAGGATAACACACACATTCTTGGGCTGGTGGCCAATGATGAAAAAAGCACTTGGCTGGTGGGCGAAAAGAAAGGACAGATTGTGCTTGGCTTCATGGTAAGTTTACCACCATCACCGACATAATCATCATCAATGACAACACTGCTGCTGTTTTAGATTGTTTTAATAAGAGTTCTATTGGTAGATTATAATATGGTCCTATCTGCCTTCCCTAGTATGCCATGGGCCCAAAGACTGACCTGCAGTCATCATGTGGTAAAATTGAGCTAGAAATAGAGGAGACTTGTGGTGGAAAAGGTGGCTGGATAACTGCTGTGACTGTGGAGAGAGGTAGCTGCACTGCAGTACAATGACACTCACATACTCATATTAATTTTGATACTACTTGTGAATCATCTGTAATTAATAATTTATTAACTGCACTGTAATTTGTGTCCTGTCTCCAGAGTTGGTGGTGTGTGGAGATTCCAAGGGGAATATGTGGTTCAACCAGCCACCAAATACGAACTCCTGGAGCAGCAGGAAACCTGTAAGATCTCTCCCCTTTTCTCTGATGGTGACTGTCTTGAAGAGGAAACTGTTGTCTTATTTTTCTATGATAATTTTGATGGATTTTCCCTAGGCACACAGTGACAGGATCAGTGTTCTGAGACTCACCAACAGCACTATCATCTCGGCGTCCCATGACAGAACGGTCAAAATGTGGGACAGAAACACCAAGAAACAGGTGCATGTCATTCTAACTCTTTCACGCACTCAAATCATTTCACAAAGAACAGATGAATAGTCACAGTAATGCTGTGTGTGCGCGCGCTTACACTATCTCTCTGTGTTTCTGCACAGGTGGGTGTGTTTGTGTGTGCGGATCCTGTTCTGGTCTTGGAGGTGAACCCACACTGCTCCAGTGAACTGGTGTGTGGCGACGCACTGGGCCAGCTCTACTTCCTCTCCTGGAGAGAATAACCACCCAGTGTACACACATACATTGTATACACGCACAGAGTCATAATTAACTTACTCTCACACAGATATACACTATATATACAAAAGTATGTGGACACCCCTTCAAATTAGTGGATTCGGCTATTTCAGCCACACATTTTACATTGACATTTTTGTCATTTAGCAGATGCACTTATCCAGAGTGACTAAAGGTTAGTGCATTCATCTTAAGATAGCTAGGTGGGACAACCACATATCACAGGCATAGAAAGTAAAAATGTTCCTCTAATGAGCTGTCAGAGCTAGGGGGGCCATGCAATCTCCATAGACAAACATTGGCAATAGAATGGCCTTACTGAAGAGCTCAGTGACTTTCAACGTGGCACCATCATAGGATGCCACCTTTCCAACAAGTCAGTTCGTCAAATTTCTGCCCTGCAGAACGGGACCGCCGAAGCGTGTAAAACATTGTCTGTCCTCGGTTGCAACACTCACTACCGAGTTCCAAACTGCTTCAGGACATAACGTCAGCACAAGAACTGTTCATCGGGAGCTTCTTGAAATGGGTTTCCATGGCCGAGCAGCCACAGACAAGCCTAAGATCACCATGCACAATGCCAAGCGTCGGCTGGAGTGGTGTAAAGCTTGCCGTCATAGGACTCAAGAGCATTCTCTGGAGTGATGAATCATGCTTCACCATCTGGCAGTCCGACAGAGGAATCTGGGTTTGGCGGATGCCAGGAGAACGCTACCTGCCCCAATGCATAGTGCCAACTGTAAAGTTTGGTGGAGGAGGAATAATGGTCTGGGGATGTTTTTCATGGTTCGGGCTAGGCCCTTTAGTTCCAATGAAGAGAAATCTTACCGCTACAGCATAGAATTACATTTTAGATCATGTTTTGCTTCCAACTTTGTGGCAACAGTTTGGGGCAGGCCCTTTCCTGTTTCAGCATGACAATGCACCCATAGAGAAATGGTTTGTTGAGATCGGTGTGAAGAATTTGACTGGCCTGCACAGAGCCCTGACCTCAACCCCATTGAACACCTTTGGGATGAATTGGAACGCTGACTGCAAGCCAGGCCTTATCGCCCAACATCAGTGCTCAACCTCAATAATGCTCGTGGCTGAATGGAAGCAAGTCCCCGCAGCAAAGTTCCAACATCTAGTGGATAGCCTTCCCAGAAGCGTGGAAGCTATTATAACAGCAAAGGGGAGACCAACTTCATATTAATGTCCATGATTTTGGAATGAGATATTTGACAAGTAAGTGTCCACATACTTTTGGTCATGTAGTCTATCAGGACTACTGTACTTTAATGAATATTCTCTCAAGCAGCCAAATCAACACTACCTGCTATCTTCTACACACCATGTAATATGCATAATACCTCTGCTTATATGTACATGCCTTTAAAACCTAAGAGGACCTCTGAATGTTAATCAGCTATAATGCATGTAGTATGCAATAGTTACCTGAAATAGTGTGGGGGTGTGTGATCTATCTATCTCTCGCTCTCTTACACAGTACCAGTCAAAAGTTTGAACACAGCTACTCATTCAAGGGTTTTTCTTTACTTTGACAATTTTTTACATTAAAGAAATCAAAACTATGAAATGACACATGGAATCACGTAGTAACCAAAAAAGTGTTATAAAATGTATTTTGATTTGTTTATTTTAGATTCTTCAAAGTAGCCACCCTTTGCCTTGATGACAGCTTTGCACACTCTTAGTGTTCTCTCAACCAGCTTCACCTGGAATGCTTTTCCAACAGTCTTGAAGGGGTTCCCACATATGCTGAGCACTTGTTGGCTGCTTTTCCTTCACTCTGCGGTCCAACTCACCCCAAACCATCTCTGTAGGGTTGAGGTCGGGTAATTGTGGAGGCCAGGTCATCTGATGCAGTACGACATCACTCTCCTTCTTGGTCAAATAGCCCTTACACAGCCTGGAGGTGTGTTGGGTCATTGTCCTGTTTAAAAACAAATGTTAGTCCCACTAAGTGCAAACCATATGGGATGGCGTATCACTGAATGCTGTGGTAGCCATGCTGGTTAAGTGTGCCTTGAATTCTAGACATTGTCACCAGCAAAGCACCATCACACCTCCTCCTCCATGCTTCACGGTGGGAATCACACATGCGGAGATCATCCATTCACCTACTCTGCGTCTCACAAAGACACGGTGGTTGGAACCAAAAATCTAATTTGGACTCATCAGACCACAGGATAGCTTTCCACCAGTCTAATGTTCATTGCTCGTGTTTCTTGGCCCAAGCAACTCTTCTTATTAGTGTCTTTTTAGTAGTGATTTGCAGCAATTCGACCATGAAGGACTGATTCACGCAGTCTCCTCTGAACAGTTGATGTTGAGATCTGTCTGTTACTTGAACTCTGAAGCATTTATTTGGGCTGCAACTTCTGAGGCTGTTAACTCAATGAAGCTATCCTCTGCAGCAGAGGTAACTCTGGGTCTTCCTTTCCTGTAGCGGTCCTCGTGAGAGCCAGTTTCATCATAGCGCTAGATGGTTTCTGTAACTGCACTTGAAGAAATGTTCAAAGTTCTTGAAATGTTCCGCTTTGACTGACCTTGATGTCTTAAAGTAATGATGGACTGTCGTTTTTCTCTTTGCTTATTTGAGCTGTTCTTGCCATGATATGGACTTAGCTCTGTTTGGTAAAAGACCATCTTCTCTATACCACCACTACCTTGTCACAACACAACTGATTAGCTCAAACACATTAAGAAGGGAAGAAATTCCACAAATTGTCACGTTCTGACCTTAGTTCCTTTGTTTTGTTTTAGTATGGTCAGGGCGTGAGTTGGGTGGGTTGTCTATGTTATTTTTCTATGATTTTCTGTGTTTGGCCTGATATGGTTCTCAATCAGAGGCAGCTGTCAATCGTTGTCCCTGATTGGGAACAATATTTAGATATCCTGTTTTGTGGGTGGTTATTTTCAGTCTTTGTGTGTCTGCACCAGACAGAACTGTTTTCGGTTGTTTCTTTGTTGTTTTGTTATTCAGTGTTCAGTTTTGATTATTATTAAATATCATGAACACTTACTACGCTGCACCTTGGTCCTCACCTTCTTCCACCGACGACAGCCGTTACACAAATGAACTTTTAACAAGGCTCACCTGTTAATTGAAATGCATTCCAGGGGACTACCTCATGAAGCTGGTTGAGAGAATGCCAAGAGTGTGTAAAGGGTGGCTAATTTGTAGAATCTCTAATATAAAATAGATTTATTTGTTTTACACTTTTGTTTACTACATGATTCCATATGTGTTATTTCATAGTTTTGATGTCTTCACTATTATTCTACAATGTAGAAAATAGTACAAATAAAAACTCTGGAATGAGTAGGTGTTCAAACTTTTGACTAGTACTGTAAATGAATATTACAAAAAGTTGATTGTCTTTGTTCCCCAGCTGTGTGTCAAACAAGTTATATTCCTTTTCTTTTAATAAATACCATACCACATTTTCAGAATGGTTTCATTTGCTTGCGTGGCTGACAATGGAGATAAGTTAAAACATTTCCTGACACTTGTGTTCAATGGTTCATAAAGACAGCAACATACCACCCTGCATCCTACTGCTGGCTTGCTTCTGAAGCTAAGCAGGGTTGTTCCTGGATGGTAAACTAGATGCTGCTGGAAGTGGTGTTGGAGGGCCAGTAGGAGGCACCCCCTCTGGTCTAAAACAATATCCCAATGCCCTAGGGCACTAATTGGGGATATTGCCCTCTGTAGGGTGCCATCTTTCGGATGGGATGTTAAACAGGTGTCCTAACTCTCTGGTCACTAAAGATCCCATGGCACTTGTCGTTGGGGTGTTAACCCCAGTGTCCTGGCTAAATTCCCAATCTGGCCATCATACCTTCACCTAATCATCCCCATTTTACAATTGGCTCGCTCATTCCCTCTCCCCTGTAACTATTCCCCAGGTCGTTGCCGGAAATGAGAATTTGTTTTCAGTCAACTAACTGGGATAAATAAACATCATTAGACTCATAAGGAACCATTTACTTTTTAATAAGAATCGTTGAAAGTGTTTTTGTATTTAACCCAGTGCGTTGAGCATTTAAAGATGCCTTTTATGCATTTATAACCATATGAGCTACGGCACTCTCCCCTGCATGTAGTTATGTACAGTGCGTTCGTAAAGTTTGACGCCTTGACTTTTTCCACATTTTGTTACGTTACAGCCTTATTCAAAAATTGAGTAAAAATAATTGATCCATCTACACACAATACCCCATAATGACAAAGCAAAACGTTTTTTCTTGCAAATGTATTAAAAATACCAATAGAAATAACTTATTTACATAAGTATTCAGACCCTTTGCTATAAGACTTGAAATTGAGCTCAGGTGCATTCTGTTTCCATTGATCATCCTTGAGATGTTTCTACAACTTGATTGGAGTCCACCTGTGGTAAATTCAATTGATTGGCCATGATTTGGAATAGCACACACTTGTCTATATTCGGTCCCACAGTAGACAGTGCATGTCAGAGCAAACACCAAGCCATCAGGTTGAAGGAATTGTCCGTAGAGCTCAGAGACATGATTGTTGTCGAGGCAAAGATCTGGGGAAGAGTACCAAAACATTTCTGCAGCATTGAAGGTCCCCAAGAACAAAGTGGCCTCCATCATTCTTAAATGGAAGAAGTTGGAATCACCAAGACTCTTCCTTGAGCTGGCCGCCAGGACAAACTGAGCAATCAGGAGGGAAGGGCCTTGGTTAGGGAGGTGACCAAGAACCTGATGGTCACTCTGACAGAGCTCCTCTGTGGAGATGGGAGAACCTTCCAGAAAGATAACCATCTCTGCAGCACTCCACCAATCAGGCCTTAATAGTAGAGTGGCCAGACAGAAGCCACTCCTTAGTAAAAGGCACATGACAGCCATCTTAGAGTTTGCCAAAAGGCACCTAAAGGACTCAGACCATGAGAAACAAGATTCTCTAGTCACGATCAAACTCTTTGGCCTGAAGGCCAAACGTCACGTCTGGAGGAAACCTGGCACCATGCCTACGGTGAAACTTGGTGGTGGCAGCATCATGCTGTGGGGATGTTTTTCAGCGACATGGACTGGGAGACTAGTCAAGATCGAGGGAAAGTTGAACGGAGCAAAGTACAGTGAGATCCTTGATGATTACCTGCTCCAGAGCGCTCAGGACCTCAGACTGGGGTGAAGGTTCCCCTTCCAACAGGACAACAACCCTAACCACACAGCCAAGCCAACGCAGAAGTGGCTTTGGGACAAGTCTCTAAATGTCCTAGAGTGGCCCAGACAGAACCCAGACTTGAACCTGATCGAACATCTCTGGAGAGACCTGAAAATAGCTGTGTAGCGACCCTCCACATTCAAGCTGACAGAGCTTGAGAGGATCTGCAGAGAAGAATGGGAGAAACTCCCCAAATACAGGTGTGCTAAGCTTGTAGCGTTATACCCAAGAAGACTCAAGGCTGTAATCGCTGCCAGAGGTGCTTCAACAAAGTACTGAGTAAAGGGTCTGAATATTTATGTAAATGTGATATTTCAGTTTTTTATTTTCAATAAACCAGCCAAAAAATCTAAACCTGTTTTTGGTTTATAATTATGGGGTATTGTGTGTAGATTTGATGAGGGGGGGAAAAACTATTTAATCAATTTTGGAAAAGGCTGTGACGTAACAAAATGTGGGAAAAAGTAAAGGGGTCTGAATACTTTCCGAATGCACCGTATATATTTACTAAAAACAGAAGACATTCTACCATCTTGAATTCTTTAATGTCTTCTATTTTTGGTTAATATTAGTCTGCATGTAGAGCAGCCAAGAAAATGATTTTTAAAGGAATTATAATGCTATCTTGCAGCCGGTTGGGCCAGAATACATCCTGGTATTTTCCTTGCCAGTGCTATACCAAAGATATAACTACATTTATAACTAACTGGTATTTGTGTGTCTAACTTTCTCACTCATTATGATTCACGCTTCATTGAGGATTATCCATAATCACGATAGCATCCAGATTAATGTAGAAATGTTTAGAAACATATTCTATTCCTATTTACAATAAAAGTGACCCCAATACATTATTTACCATACATTTATATTGGGAACAAAGTAATCTGAAACACAACCAAAACAAACAGCTAATGAATGCAACAGGTTTGTCGAGTCACAAGCTTTGTGTAGTAATTGCGTGCTGGAAACATGGGACCAAATACTAAACTTTTGACTACTTTCATACACATGTGAATTTGTCCCAATACTTTTGGTCCCCTAAAATGGGGAACTATATACAAAAAGTGCTGTTATTTATAAACTGTTCACCCGATATGGATGAAAATAAGTTGATAAATTGAAAATAAGTTGAAAGTTGAGTCTGCACTTTAACCCCATAGTACTTGTGTCATTTCAAATCCAAAGTGTACTTTTGAAACTCACTGTATAATTATCTTTGCCAAAGATGAATAGTGTAAACTTTTATATATGCTGATACCCTCTAGTCAAATGTCAGCACCAGTAGAATAGAGTACCACAGTATGAGTTATAATACCCATAAAACCTAGCGGTCAAACAGGAAAATGGTTCCAATCGTTTCTCCACCATTCCTTTTTCCCATAGAAAAAATAATGTAGGCTTACCCTGGTGTGATGTTTTGATAACAGTGTAAATCTCTAAGACAAGGTGACCTATCAAAATATTTGTCTGTATTTACCCCCCCCCTTAATAAAAAAAAAAATGAAATGCTAATGTAGCTATCATAAATAACTACGAATGCCATGACGATGTGGACGAGACTGCCGAATCGAGGCAAAGGTAAGAATCTCTTGATTAACTAAAGTTAGCTAAATTTAGTAATGAATAAATTGGCTACATTTCTTTCAATTGACAATTCTATGAACTATACTGTGCAAGTTTTAAATTGACACAATACCTGTTAGCAAAGGTGTCAGCTAGAGATTTGTAGTCTTGCATGATGTCTACTTTGACGCTTATTAGCAGTTTTGAATCAGAGTAAATCGAGCTGAATAATTGATAAAAGTCAGATGTAGTTGGTTCTCAAAATGTCACGCCAGGGCAAGCCTACACCAAACAGTGCCCTTATTTTAATTAGGTAAGAGGATATCATGTTACCATTGGTGTATTAAAATGAGAGTTAGGTCGATGTCACCCTATTCCTTTAATAATCCCAATAGTGTAAAACTGCAGGTCACAATTCGGGGTGTTCCTGCATGTGGGCATTCCTGTATCTGTTTACCGGTTGTCTCCGCTTCCCGCTCGGGTGACACCGTGTACTAGCTATTTTGAAAGTTAGCGACATCATGTACTAACTAGCCCCCGCATTCCGTGTACCGGAGTCATTGACAAGCTAGCTACTAGAATAGACCCTGGTATTTGTTGTGCCAGTGCTAATTCTAACAATTTTGAAGGTTTGTTGCAATCTCATATTTACGGTAATAAATACTTAGGTCACGAGTTGTTGAACGGAAGTGCAATTGCGCACGCATCACGCGTTGTTTTAATTTATCGACATCTACGGCTTGTTTATTGAACATTAGCTTGGAAATTGTAGACTTTACTTCACACAGATAATACAAATCTGTAATTTGGGCCGGACAAGATGGCCAGCTGCAATTTTCAGGCGCAGTTTATTTCCATTATGGAGATATTAGCTAAAGCAGCGGTAACCGAAATAAACAATCGTGTTGATGATAGCTGTGCTGTTATACGTTTGGAAATGACCCAAAGCCAGCGAGATATTGATGTACTGAAAAGGAAGTGTCAAATGATGGAGAGCGAGCTGAAGAAGACACGAGGACGAGTCAGTAGAAAAGGTAGTTGATGTGTTATTCATGTTAAATTGATTGCAAATGCAAAACGTAAATGTGTGAATAGCCCTAATATATGACTGAATACAATTACTAGTATTTTCCCGTGTTTTATCCCATGGCATCAGAGAGATCTTCATATCCAGTCAAGATAGTTTTGAACAAGCAGAGGAGTAGTTCACAGTGGAGAGGCGGAGATATGGTTGTTGAAGAGGACTCTCAACCCAAGGTGTGATACATCACATTTTAAAATGACAGTTCTGATATTGGAATACCAGGACAATTTACTGCTTTTGTGTGATTCATGAGTATGAAAAGCATTAGACATGGGGTTTACAGAGTAATAACCTCGAGTCCCTGTTACAGCCTACAGATGTGGAGCAGAGAGAGGCGACAGAGTCCATACTGATCAAAGATGAGACGGCAGAGGATGTGTGGAAGACTGACCCTCAGGAAGAGCTCAGGATCACTGGAGAGGGTGGGTGCAACCATAAGGGGTACTGCTCTGTCTGTCTATTGAAGACTGTGGTGTTTTATGTTCTGGCATATGTAGCGCACGTACACACAGTCAGTTCTAAAGCAGTCATATTTTGCAACTGTCAAGGGTCTTTTGTAATGTTTATTTTATCTTTATCTCCAAATCTTTAGAGTCTGGTTCCAAGCCTGGGAAACCACCATCCTTTGAGCAACGGCACTGTCATGAGGACTTCATCACACAACCCAATATATCTCCCAGAGACGCAGTGGAACATTACCCCAATTCTGCTCGTCCAGAGGAACCAGGCACACCCTGGCTTGCGTCTACAGAGGTGTTCAGCACAGAGCAACACCGGCCAGACGAGGACTCACTAGACCTAGTGAAGAATGAGAAAGAGGAGGAGCTGAATCAGACCACGGCCCTGGCAGGACCTGACCAGTTTGTTATGGATGAGAATGATGGGCAGCTATGGGCCTCTGTGGGTCCAGGCAGAGACACTGACCCTGATGGCCATCCAGATTTCTCCTTTCATTCCACAGAAGAGTACTCTCAGAATATCTCAATGGTCCCATCTCATAGTGGGCTGTCATCTGTTCCTACTATGACAGATGATGTAGGGCCATCGCTTCACTCTTCTATATGGAAACCACATGCTAACCTGTTTAGTGCTGCAAAACAAATGAAAAGACATGTCAGGACATTACCTGATGAGTCTAGACAACATATGTCAGAGGGACAGAGTAGTGAGATGCTGAATTCAAATAATGAAGGAAATAGTTTAGCTCTACAGCCAAGGCAGCATCAAAACAGGGCTTCAGAAGCAACAGTGAGATTGAGTGAGTGCATGACAGGGTCAAACATGGCCACCACTTCCACCTTCTCTGGATACAGCCTGAGTCGCAGTAGTTTTAACATGGTGAAGAGAATGAGGACTCAGTGGAGATCAGGCGGCACCACCGAGAGGCGTTTCAGCTGCACCTTCTGTGGGAAGAGCTTCCCGCGTTTCTGGCAGCTAAAAGAACACCTCCGAAGTCACACCGGAGAGAAACCGTACACCTGTGAACAGTGTGGCAGGAGTTTCACCAAGCAATGCAACCTGATCAGACATGCTGTGGTCCACAGCGGGGAGAAGCCCTACAAGTGCACACAGTGTGGGAAATGCTTCCCCCAGCGCTCCGGTATGAAGTCACATCAGAGAACGCACATAGGAGAAAGTCCAGTATCTCAATACGTGGTACCCGCATACCCAGGGGATCCACACACAAGTTTAATGTTGTCTCAGACCAGATGGAACAAATAGTTAATACTTGCATAGTTCTTTCTGTAACACTTTATGGGTAAATGTGGTACAGAAGGTAAAATGGTGTTCATGTTTGACTGTTAATGGCTCCTCACTTATAAAATAATTATCTATTTATTTAAAAACAAATGATATATTCTAATTTACAGTGAAAATGACTCAAATGACACACTACATTATTTACTTTTAATTTCTATTGGGCACAACATAATGAGTATAGAAAAGTTGGGCATACGCACATCCTTAAATGTGCTGGGCTAAGAAAGAATACATGTACAGATGAGGAAGGCCCTTCACACTGTTTATGCTCCCAATTCACTACTTTATTGACACATTTTTGATCCAAACACCAAAATACTGCTAGTGTTTCCAACAAGTTTGTAGTCACATGCATGTTGTAGTCATTGCGTGCTAGGACTATGGGACCAAATACTAAACTTTTGACAGTGTAATACTGTTAAGTAAATTTGTCCAAATAGTTATGAAACTTTCATGGGGGGGGCTAGATCAAGGTCATACATTTCTAAACGGTAAAGAAGTTATGTATGAAATTACCCTCAAATAAAAGGTCACCTCATAAAACATTTGATGCAAAATGCTGGAGTATAGAGCCAAGTGAAAAGTGTTCGCTTCATTTTCTAAATAAATACATAGGGGACTGTATATGAAGAGTTTTATTCCAAAACACTATATCCATTTTCAGAAATGTTAGTAAATTGGTGGTCACACCAGATACTGACGGCTTTCCTGATCTACACCCCAACTTTTTTTTGTTTTTAAAGAATCTGACCAACAGATGCATATCTGTATTCCCAGTCATGATGAAATCCATAGATTAATAACACTTTTTGGTCAATTGATTGATTTCCTTATATAAACTCTAACTCAGTAAAATCTTTGAAATTGTTACATGTTGCATTTGAAAGTATTATGGTACGTATTGCTTTTTTGTTTTTACACTTACAGATAATTTCAAAACGTTTACATTTTTCCATAACAATGTGAAGAGGTTTTTTTTCTCTGCCTGCTTCATTTTATGGATAAAGAATCTGCCATGAAAAATAAACTAACAATGAAAGTTAAATCGGGGGTCCATATAATTTGTAGTTTATTTTAAAATAAAATCTATCTCACTCAAATCTTGTGACATAAGAACAGTCCCAAAATAAATGGTCAAGAGTCACAACCACAAAATACACATTTGTTATCAATAGCAATTTTGAATCTGAGTACAATAAAGGTCTTTTTTTTTTTTTTTTTTTACCAGGTAAGTTGACTGAGAACACGTTCTCATTTGCAGCAACGACCTGGGGAATAGTTACAGTGGAGAGGAGGGGGATGAATGAGCCAATTGTAAACTGGGGATTATTAGGTGACCATGATGGTTTGAGGGCCAGATTGGGAATTTAGCCAGGACACCGGGGTTAACACCCCTACTCTTACGATAAGTGCCATGGGATCTTTAATGACCTCAGAGAGTCAGGACACCCGTTTAACATCCCATCCGAAAGACGGCACCCTAAACAGGGCAGTGTCCCCAATCACTGCCCTGGGGCATTGGGGTATTTTTTTTTTTAGACCAGAGGAAAGAGTGCCTCCTACTGGCCCTCCAACACCACTTCCAGCAGCATCTGGTCTCCCATCCAGGGACTGACAAGGACCAACCCTGCTTAGCTTCAGAAGCAAGCCAGTAGTGGTATGCAGGGTGATATGATATGCTGCTTTAGAGGGTAGATTCTGTGAATGAGTTTGTATGAAACTTCTTTCATCTTATTAGATACACAATATTTGCCAGACAATGAGACTTTGTTCCAGTTCGCTTGTAGTCCCAAAACCCAGCCATCCCTACGGGAATAATGAATGGTGGAAGAATAGGGTTTTGAAATAAATGCCAAAAATAAGGTCTGAGGTTAACACAGGCTTAGGATATCTTATACATTTTGCTCTATGAAATAACCGCAGTCAGTTAACATGCCCTTTATGAATTATAAAGCCTTTATGTGCTTTTTTAAATGACATACATTCACATAGTGACATTAGCTGATTAAGAATATTTTATAGAAGAAAACATAAGATCTTATAAGCCTGTGTTTACCATATACCTTATTTTCGGTGTTTATCCCCCCCAAAAACCTCCATTCGTATTCTGCCTACATAAAGATGCCATTACTAGCGTGTCGAGATTGACTGATCTACAAAAAAACATTGCAACATAAATAACTACTCAATATTATTTGTATATCAGTCAGTCACAATTTACCCATGATACATCACTGTTTTGATGCTCTCTAACACGGTCACATTGTTGCCTTTTATCAACTGCTACGGATTGTTTATTGCACATTAGCTTGGATATGGTCAACTATTTACTTCACAGAGCGATTACAAATCTGTCATTTGGGCTGGACAATATGTACAGCGGCAATTTTCAGGTGCAGTTGGTATCCATTATGGAGGTATTGGCTAAAGCAGCTGTAACAGAAATAAACAATCGTGTAGATGATAGCTGTGCTGTTATACATTTGGAAATGACCCAAAGCCAGCGAGATATTGATGTACTGAAAAGGAAGTGTCAAATGATGGAGAGTGAGCTGAAGAAGACACGAGGACGAGTCAGTAGAAAAGGTAGTTGATGTGGTATTCATGTTAAATTGATTGCATATGCTAAATTTAAATGTGTAAATAGCCCTAATATTTGACTGAACACAATTATTTTCCCTTTTTTTACCTCATGTCATCAGAGAGATCTTCATATCCATTCAATACTGTTTTGAACAAGCAGAGGAGTAGCTCACAGTGGAGGGATGACGATATGGCGTTGAAGGGGACTCTCAACCCCATGTGTGATACATCACCTTTTAGAGTTATAGAGACCTGAGCTCTTGGATCAATTCTGTCATTGGAATATCAGGAGAATGTTCTGCTTTTGTGTGAGTATGAAAAGCATTGGATATGTGTTCATATACCCCTTCTGGGTAAACTCCCTCTTTACCTGCTCTTCTTCACCGCTAGCAGTTACCAGACCCGGTCTACTAGGTGGTTGCTACTTAAAGTCCCCAGGGTCGTTCCTGAGTTAGGCAAGACTGCCTTCTTTATTGTTCACCAGAGGCATGACCTTTTCTACAAAGTATGTTTAAACTAGATGTATTAGTCTAGTGCCCCTCAATTACTTTAAAACTCTGGTACAAAACTCTGTTCAGGAGGAGTGTAAATGTTTCCTGTAGGCTGGATTGTATTGCTGTGATGATTGTGTTGTGTTGTAATGTATTGATTGCTGCTGCCTTCTTGGCCAAGTATTCCTTGCAAAATGGACTGTGTCTCAATGGGATTTTCCTGGTTGAATAAAGGTAATATAAATACATATATGGTGTGTGTTCAGAGTAATAACCTCAGTCCCTGTTACAGCCTGCAGAGTGGAGACTGAACCCATACTGATCAAAGATGAGACAGCAGAGGACGTGTGGAAGACTAACGCTCAGGAAGAGCTCAGGGCAACTGGAGAGGGTGGGTTTGACCATAAGGGGCACTGCTCTGTCTATGGAAGACTGTGTGGGTGTGGTGGTATGCACGTTCCAAATTGCTACATTGGTGTTGGGTGATTTATGTTCTGGCATATGTAGCGCACGGACACACAGTTCTAAAGCAGTCATGTTTTGCAACTGTTAAGGGTCCTTTGTAATGTTTCTTAATATTTTTGCCCAAATCTTTAGAATCTCGTTTCAAGCCTGGGAAACCACCATCCTTTGAGCAACGGCACTGTGATGAGGACTTCATCACACAACCCAACACATCTCCTGAACACTCAGTGGAACATTACCCCAAGTCTGATCGTCCAGAGGATCAGATCTACAAAGGTTTTCAGCACAGAGCAGCACCGGCCAGCCGAGGACGAGGACTCACTTGACCTAGTGATGGTGAAAGAGGAGGAGCTGGATCAGACCACAACCCTGGCAGGACCTGACCAGTTTGTCATGGATGAGACTGATGGGCAGCTGTGGACCTCTGTGGATCCAGGCAGAGACACTGACCCTGATGGCCATCCAGATTTCTCCTTTCATTCCACAGAAGAGTACTCTCAGAATATCTCAATGTTCCCATCTCATAGTGGTCTGCCATCTGTTCCTACTATGACAGATGATGTAGGGCCATCGCTTCACTCTTCTATAGGAAAACCACATGCTAACATGTTCAGTGCAGCAGCACACATGAAAAGACATATCAGGATAATGGCTGATGAGACTAGACAACAGATGCCAGAGGGACAGAGCAGTGACAGGCTAAACTCAAATAATGAAGGAAATAGTTTAGCTCTACAGTCAAGGCTGCATCAATACAGGGCTTCAGAAGCAACAGTGAGATTGAGTGAGTGCATGACAGGGTCAAACATGGCCACCACCTCCACCTTCTCTGGATACAGCCTGAGTCACAGTAGTTTTAACATGGTGAAGAGAATGAGGACTCAGTGGAGATCAGGCGGCACCACCGAGAGGGGTTTCAGCTGCACCTTCTGCCAGCTCTAAGTACACCTCCGGAGTCACACCGGAGAGAAACCGTACACCTGCGAACAGTGTGGCAGGAGTTTCACCAAGCAGTGCAACTTGATCAGACATGCTGTGGTCCACAGCGGGGAGAAGCCCTTCGAGTGCACACAGTGTGGGAAATGCTTCCCCCAGCGTTCTGGTATGAAGTCACATCAGAAAACTCACATAGGAGAGAGTCCAGTGTCGTAGTACCTGATTCCCGCATACCCAGGGGATCCACACACAAGTTTAATGTTGTCTCATACCAGATGGAACAAATAGGTCATAATTGCATAGTAACACTTTCTATGTGAAAAATACAATACGGAAGTTTTTAGAAATTTTGACAAGCTCTTCCTTTTTTATTTAACTAGGTAAGTCAGTTGGGCTGTCGTTTCTGAGATACTTGATCCAGCGCGCCTGGCACAGATGATCATACCACGCTCAAAGTCGCTTCGGTCATTAGTTTTGGCCATTCTAACATTCAATCAAATAGTAACTTATTTTACCTTTATTTAACTAGGCAAGTCAGTTAAGAACAAATTAACTGAATGCCTCCTGTCTGCCTGCTTTATATAGCAAGCCACTGTCTTTAGGAGCGATCCATTTTCTGTCAACGCGGTGGTGTACCTTTAAACTGGTCTGTGAGTGTATAATGAAATTAAGTTTACATGACACTGGTTTCCCAGCTGTGTGTCATACAAGTTATATCCATTTTCCTTTAGTAAATACCATACCACCGTTTCAGAATGGTTTCATTAGGTTGTGTGGAGAATGGAAATGACAATATTAATGACAATATTTGATCGTATATAAACGGAGTTATGAATGGTTGAAGAAAGTGTCTTGTATTTTACCACAGTGCATTGTGCATTTAAATGCATATACAGTGCCTCAAAGACAGTATTCATACCCCTTGACTTACACATTTTGTGTTAGTCTGAATTCAAAATTGATATTTGTTCTCACTCATCTACACACTTTACCCCACGATGACAGAGTGAAAACATGTTTTTAGAAATGTTTGTTGATTTATTGAAAATGCTATACAGAAATATCTCATTTACCTAAGTATTCACACACCTGAGTCAACTGTGGCAACGATTACAGCTGTGAGTCTTTCTGGGTAAATTCCTAAGAGCTGTACAATATATGCAGATTATTCTTTTAAAAGTTCTTCAAGGTTGTCGAGTTGGTTGTTGATCATAGATTTTCAAGCCAATTTAAGTCGAAGTTGTAACTAGGCCACTCAGGAACATTCAATGTCGTCTTTGTAAGCAACTCCGGTGTATATTTGGCCTTGTGTTTTAGGTGTTTTGTCCTGCTGAAAGGTGAACCTGTCTCCCAGTGTCTGTTGGAAAGCAGACAACCAGGATTTACTCTAGGATTTTGCCAGTGCTTAGCTCTATTTTAATTTTATACTAAAAAACTCCCTATTCCTTGCCGATGACAAGCATACCCATAACATGCAGCCACCACCATGCTTGAAAATATGAAGAGTGGTACTCAGTGATGTGTTGGATTTTCCCCAAACATAATGCTTTGTATTCAGGACAAAGTTAATTTCTTTGAAACATTTTTTTGCAGTTTTACTTTACTGCCTTATTGCAAACAGGATGCATATTTTGGAATATTTTTTTTTCTGTACAGGCTTCCTTTTCACTCTGTAATTTATGTTAGTATTGTGAAGTAACTACAATGTTATTGATCAATTCTGTAACCGTTTTAAAGTCACCATTGGCCTCATGGTGAAATCCCTGAGCGGTTTCCTTCCTCTTCAGCAACTGAGTTAGGAAGGACACCTATATCTTTGTAGTGACTGGGGGGGTGTATTGTTACACCATCCAAAGTATAATTAATAACTTCACTATCTACTAATAGGTGCCCTTCTTTGCGAGGCATTGGAAAACCTCCCTGGTCTTTGTGGTTGAAACTCACTGCTCGTCTAGGGACCTTACAGATAATTGTATGTGTTGGGTACAGAGATGAGCTAGGCATTCAAAAATCATGTTAAACACTAGTTCATTCAACTTATTATGTGACTTGTTAAGCAAATGTTTACTCCTGAACTTATTTAGGCTTGCCATAACAAAAGAGTTGAATACTTATTGACTCAATACATAAAAAAAAACATAATTCCACTTTGACATTATGGGGTATGTGTATAGGCCAGTGACAAAAATGTCAATTTAATCCATTTTAAATTCAGGCTTTAACGCAACAAAATGTAGAAAATTAATACTTTCTGAAGCCACTCTAGCATTTATAACCATGTGAGCCACTGCACTGCACTCTCCCGTAAATGTAGCTATATTTATTTACTTAAAACAAAAGACATTTTACTATCAACATTTGTATATTTTTTGTCAATAGATATGGTTGCCCTACATGCAGACTAGACTACCCCAACTGGCCGCAAGATGGCGGTATTATTCCTTTTACGTTGTTGATAAGATCACAAACGACGTATAAGGAATAATACAACGAAAGATTTTTAAAACTAAACCAAGATAGAACACAACTTGTCGTTTCCAACGGAAACAAATTAGTTATAGTGGGCAGAACAAGCAAGGAGGTGGGCAGAGCCAAGCATGCGCTAGTGAGATCCTATTGGCACGTTTTAGAACACGTCTGCATATTTCCGTTAGGGAACGCCCACTCAAGTGCGCATCTGCAATATCTCAATACGCCTTTGCGCTCCTAAACAGCGCGATTCTTTACAACTTTTGCAGAAAGGTAAAGTCTACAAAACTTAGTCCACTCTGTTGATAACGTTCTATTTTTGTGAACAGAAAACTGTATTGAAATGTTTAATCGATTAGAAAATTTGCAGAATGTTGGCAAAATGTATCTCGTTCTATCTTCTCCCATTGCCCGCCAGTTGGCTTCTTCTCCCTACCATATTTGGTAGTGAGTGGAAACGCCAACCGGATGCTTCACATTTATACATCCAGTGAAATATCTCTCATTGTTCTATCTGTGATACCGCTGTCTTGCGACCGGTTGGGCTAGAATACGTTTTAGTCCCGTATTTTTATACGAAAGCGAGGTTGACGTGGGAAACCACCGGAAGTTGCTAGTCAAAACAATGGCGTGGACTAGTTTAAAACTGTTCAAATCTAATTTTATTTGTCACATGCGCCAAATACAACAGGTGTAGGAGACCTTACAGTGAAATGCATACTTACAAGCCCTTAACCAACAAAGCAGTTAAAACAAAAAATAAGAAATATGACAAATAATTAATGAGCAACAATATAATAACTGTAGCATATACAGAGGGTTCCGGTACAGAGTCAATGTGCGGGGTCATCGGTTAGTCAAGGTAATATGTACATGTAGGTAGAAGTAAAGTGACTATGCATGGATAAAAAACAGAGTAGCAGCAGCGTAAAAATGGGGGTGTGGACAATGCAAATAGTATGGGTAGCCATTTGATTAACTGTTCAAGAGTCTTATGGCTTGGGCATAAAATCTGTTAAGAAGCCTTTTTGACCTAGACTTGGCGCTCTGGTACCGCTTGCCGTGCGGTAGCAGAAAAAACAATCTATGACCAGGGTGGCTGGAGTCTTTGGCAATTTTTTGGGCCTTCCTCTGACACCGCCTGGTATAGAGGTCCTGGGTGGCAAGAAGCTTGGCCCCAGTGATGTACTGGGCTGTACGCACTACCCTCTGTAGTGCCTTGCGGTCGGAGACAGAGCAGTTGGCATACCAGGTCGTGATGCAACCAGTCAGGATGCTCTCGATGGTGCAGCTGTAGAATTTTTTGAGCATCTGAGGACCATGCCAACTCTTTTCAGTCTCCTGAGGGTGAATAGGTGGGGTTGTGCCCTCTTCATGACTGTCTTGGTGTGTTTAGACCATGACAGTTTGTTGGTGATGTGGACACCAAGGAATTTGAGGCTCTCAACCTGCTCCACTACAGCCCCGACGATGATAATGGGGGCGTGTTCGGTCCTCCTTTTTTTCTGTAGTCCACAATCATCTCCTTTGTCTTGATCACGTTGAGGGAGCGTTTATTATCTCACACCTCACTGCCAGGTCTCATCGTTGTCGGTGATCAGGCCTGTTGTGTTGATGTCGTGGCAAACTTGATAGTGTTGGAGTTGTGCCTGGCCATGTAGTCATGGGTGAACATGGAGTACAGGGGGTGACTAAGCACGTACCCCTGAAGGGCCCCTGTGTTGAGGATCCGTGTGGCAGATGTGTTGTTACCTACCCTTACCACCTGGGGGGCGGCCCGTCAGGAAGTCCAGGATCCAGTTGCAGAGGAAGGTGTTTAGTCCCAGGGTCCTTAGCTTAGTGATGAGCTTTGAGGGCATTATGGTGTTGAACATTGAGCTGTAGTCAATGAACAGCATTCTCACATAGGTGTTCCTTTTGCCCAGGTGGGAAAGGGCAGTGTGGAATGCAATATAGATTGCATCATCTGTGGATCTGTTGGGGTGGTATGCAAATTGGAGTGGGTCTAGGGTTTCTGGGATAATGGTGTTGATGTGAGCCATGACCAGCCTTTCAAAGCACTTCATGGCTACAGATGTGAGTGCTACAGGTCGGTAGTCATTTAGGCAGGTTACCTTGGTGTTCTTAGGCACAGGGACTATGGTGGTCTGCTTGAAACATGTTGGTATTACAGACTCAGTCAGGGACAGGTTGAAAATGTCAGTGAAGACACTTGCCAGTTGGTCAGTGCATGCTTGGAGTACACGTCTTGGTAATCCGTCTGGCCCTGCGACCTTGTGAATGTTGACCTGTTTAAAGGTCTTATATCGGCTACGGAGAGCGTGATCACACAGTCATCCAGAACAACTTATGCTCTCATACATCGACTTATATCGATAAATGGGCAGATGAAGACGACAGACTGCTCAAGGCAGTCCAAATGAAAGGTTACAGTAACTGGATCGAGGGTTACGTTCGCGATGTACAAGGTAAGATTATGTATATGTGGGGGGTTTTTGCAGCCAGTTTGTTGCTAGCTCGGTAGCTACTGTTAACAGTAGTTGGCTAACGTAATGTAGTACGTAGGCTGAAAATGGTGTAAAGTTGCCATTTTAACATGTCTTATTTGACAATATTACTGAATGTTTTCAGCTATTGCTACATCCAACCTTTGTAGCTAAGTAGTTAGCTAATGTTCCCTGTTTTGTTGTGGCTGTGCTTACCATCTTTGTTTAAGACTCAAGTATGGTTTCACAGTCAGGAGTGAGTGAGGCAGGTGTAGGGTGCATTCGTAAATTCCCTCAGGCTATCTACTCCGATTTCAGAGCACTCTCGTCTGAGTGTGCCAGAGTGCAGAATAGCGGATTTATTTATGAACGTTCAACACCCATTGAATATGGCCGGTGTCAGTAAACGTTGGCAAAAAAAGTGTAATTCAATTATTGCTAGAAGCCCAGTTAGTCATCAACGCTCTGGATAACATGAAAACAGCCTAACCAGCTCTGCTAGGGCGAGTAAAATCTAATCTAATCACATTTTATTGGTCACATACACATGGTTAGCAGATGTTATTGCAAGTGTAGCAAAATGCTTGTGCTTCTAGTTCCGACAGTGCAGTAATATCTAACAGTAATCTAACAATTCCACAACAACTACCTAATACACACAAATCTAAGTAAAGGGATGGAATAAGAATATATACATATAAATATATGGATGAGCGATGACCGAGCGGCATAGGCAAGACGCAATAGATGGTATAAAATACATTATATACAGTTGAAGTCGGAAGTTTACATACACTTAGGTTGGAGTCATTAAAACTCGTTTTTCAACCACTCCACAAATTTCTTGTAAACAAACTGTAGTTAGGACATCTACTTTGTGCATGACACAAGTAATTTTTCCAACAATTGTTAACAATCAGATTATTTAACTTATAATTCACTATATCACACATTTAGTGGGTCAGAAGTTTACATACACTAAGTTGACTGTGCCTTTAACAGCTTGGAAAATTCCAGAAAATTATATCATGGCTTTAGAAGCTTCTGATAGGCTAATTGACATAATTTTTGTCAATTGGAGGTGTACCTGTGGATGTATTTCAAGTCCTACCTTCCAACTCAGTGCCTCTTTGCTTGACAACATGGGAAAATCAAAAGAAATCAGCCAAGACCTCAGAAAAACAATTGTACTCCACAAGTCTGGTTCATCCTTGGGAGCAATTTCCAAACGCCTGAAGGTACCACGTTCATCTGTACAACAATAGTACGCAAGTATAAACACCATGGGACCACGTAGCCATCATACCGCTCAGGAAGGAGACGTGTTCTGTCTCCTAGAGATGAACGTACTTTGGTGCGAAAAGTTCAAATCAATCCCAGAACAACAGCAAAGGACCTTGTGAAGATGCTGGAGGAAACGGGTACAAAAGTATCTACACTGCTCAAAAAAATAAAGGGAACACTTAAACAACACAATGTAACTCCAAGTCAATCACACGTCTGTGAAATCAAACTGTCCACTTAGGAAGCAACACTGATTGACAATAAATTTCACATGCTGTTGTGCAAATGGAATAGACAAAAGGTGGAAATTATAGGCAATTAGCAAGACACCCCCAATAAAGGAATGATTCTGCAGGTGGTGACCACAGACCACTTCTCAGTTTCTATGCTTCCTGGCTGATGTTTTGGTCACTTTTGAATGCTGGCGGTGCTTTCACTCTAGTGGTAGCATGAGACGGAGTCTACAACCCACACAAGTGGCTCAGGTAGTGCAGTTCATCCAGGATGGCACATCCAATGCGAGCTGTGGCAAGAAGGTTTGCTGTGTCTGTCAGCGTAGTGTCCAGAGCATGGAGGCGCTACCAGGAGACAGGCCAGTACATCAGGAGACGTGGAGGAGGCCGTAGGAGGGCAACAACCCAGCAGCAGGACCGCTACCTCCGCCAGGGACAGTGCAACCATGCCATCGGTTTACTGTAAACCTTAGCTCATTACATTAAAATGTGCTACACCTCTGTTCCACCAACAGATCTCTAAACATCCTTGCCTCAAACATTCCCCCACATATGGCAGGCCTGAATTCCAAACCTGTAAAGACAGTTAAATTATCTAAAGTAAAGCCACCTTAGGAAAGACAGTGCACTTGCCAACAAGGTCCAGAGGACTTGAGGGGATAAATAAGTGTGTTTACTTGATTCAGTGATTTACCTGACTTTGAAATCTGTTTATAATTCCAGTTACATGATTAAAAAATGGCTATAATTGAAGTTATCCTATGTTTGAAGCTTGAGCTTTTAAAGAATTGTGTTCATAATTGTTGTGAAATAATTGATGCTGGAGACCTGTATTTTGATAAGCCATTGTTTAGAGAGAAAAAAAATCAGGTAGAAATGCAATAGATTGATGTACTGTACATCACAGAATTTCAGGGTTCTCCCTTAAGTGTTAAAGTGGTGCTGTACATTACACAAATGTATAAGTTCTTACAATAAACAAGAATTCTTAATTCATGCGCATATAGTGAAGGTGGGTAGGGGCACAAGATAAATGTTCTATAAAACAGTGACCCTTGGAAAGTTGAGTACAGGACATACCAACAGCTGGTTAACTGAACCGGCGAGTGTCAACTCTAAGCCTGGCAATCGGCTTTCAGGGTGTCCGTCTGAACCTAGTGTAGAACATGATCGAATGGTATCCTTTCAGTTGAGCGTACAAGCTCTTTCGCCTGTCTAACGGAAGTTGATGCTGTTGCTATGCAACCTCTTGCTAGCTAGTTAGCACAACAAATTACTAGTTAGACCTTTTACGACTTCGGGTGTGCTCTTAAATTCAATCTGGAGTGCCAGAGTGCGCTCGTAAATTCAGAGTGTTGTCCGTTTGTAAATTCAGAGCGTTTCACTCTCGGAGCGCAGACACAAGACGTATGTGGCAAGGTCCACAGGCAATTACGGACAACAAAAAAAAACTGCCACGTCACAGACACCGACGTCTTGCATCCAAACAAACTAAACACCTTCTTTGACCGCTTTGAGGATAATACAGTGCCACCGACGCAGCCAGCTACCAAGGACTGCGCCCTCTCCTTCTCCGTGGCCGACGTGAGTAAGACATTTAAAGTGTTAACCCTCGCAGGGCAGCTGGCCCAGACGATAGCCCTAGCCGCGTCCTCAGAGCATGCGCAGACCAACTGCCTGGTGTGTTTACGGACATATTCAATCGCTCCCTATTCCAGTCTGCTGTCCCCACATGCTTCAAGATGGGTACAGGAACAATGGTGGCCAAGACGGCAAAGATTACTGGGGCGGCAGGTAGCCTAGTAGTTAGAGCGTTGAACTAGTAACCGAAAGGTTGCAAGATCAAATCCCTGAGCTGACAAGGTAAACATCTGTCGTTCTGCCCCTGAACAAGGCAGTTAACCCACTGTTCCTAGGCCATCATTGACAATAAGAATTTGTTCTTAACTGACTTTCCTAGTTAAATAAAGGGTTTAAAAAAAGACTATCGCCCCCTAGCAATCATTTCTGTCATCATGAAGTGTTTTGAGAGACTAGTCAAGGATCCTATCACCTCCACCTTACCTGCCACCCTAGACTCACTTCAGTTTGCAAACAGGTCCACAGACGATGCAATCACAATCCCATCTGGACAATAGGAATAGAGTTTTCATCTATATTTTTCGGAGCTGTCGACATACCACCACAGACCAATGCTGGCACTAAAACAGTATACCGCCATAAGCAAACAGGAAAACGCTCATCCAAATGCTCATCCGGGGACTTTAATGCAGGGAAACTTAAATCAGTTTTACCTCATTTACATCACCATGTTAAATGTGCAACCAGAGGGAAAAAAATTGTAGACCACCTTTACTCCACACAAAGAGACTTACAAAGCTCTCCAACGTCCTCCATTTAGCAAATCTGGACGGCGAGGGAGATAATTCTATCCTACTGATTCCTGCTTACAAGTAAAAATTAAAGCAGGAATCACCAGTGACTCGGTCTATAAAAAAGTGGTCAGATGAAGCAGATGCTAAACTACAGGACTGCTTTGCAAGCACAGACACGATTCTTCCGATGGCATTGAGCAATATACCACATCAGTCACTGGCTTTAGCAGTAAGTGCATGGAGGACATCGTCCCCACAGTGACTGTACGTACATACCCCAACCAGAAGCCATGGATTACAGGCAACATTCGCACTGAGCTAAAGGGTAGAGCTGCCGCTTTCAAGGAGCGGGACTCTAACCTGGAAGCTGATAAGAAATCCCGCTCTGCCCTCCGATGAACCATCAAACATGCAAAGCATCAATACAGGACTAAGATCGAATCGTTCTACAACGGCTCCGATGCTTGTCGGATTTGGCAGGGCTTGCAAACTATTACAGACTACAAAGGGAAACACAGCCGAGAGCTGCACAGTGACACGAGCCTACCAGACGAGTTAAATAACTTCTATGCTCGCTTTGAGGCAAGTAACACTGAAACATGCATGAGAGCATCAGCTGTTCCGGACGACTGTGTGATCACGCTCTCCGCAGCCGATGTGAGTAAGACCTTCAAACAGGTCAACATTCACAAGGCTGCAGGGACAGGCGGATTACCAGGACGTGTACTCCGAGCATGCGCTGACCAACTGGCAAGTGTCTTCACTGACATTTTCAACCTCTCCCTGTCTGAGTCTGTAATATCAACATGTTTCAAGCAGACTACCATAGTCCCTGTGCCCAAGAACACTAAGGTACCATGCCTAAATGACTACGACCTGTAGCACTCACGTCTGTAGCCATGAAATGCTTTGAAAGGCTGGTCATGGCTCACATCAACATCATTATCCCAGAAACCCTATACCCACTCCAATTTGCATACCGCACCAACAGATCCACAGATGATGCAATCTGTATTGCACTCCACACTGCCCTTTCCCACCTGGACAAAAGGAACACCTATGTGAGAATGTTATTCATTGACTACAGCTCAGCGTTCAACACCATAGTTCCCTCAAAGCTCATCAGTAAGCTAAGGACCCTGGGACTAAACACCTCCCTCTGTAACTGGATCCTGGACATCCTGACGGGCCACCCCAGGTGGTAAGGGTAGGTACCAGGACATCCGCCACGCTGATCCTCAACACGGGGGCCCCTCAGGGATGCGTGCTAAGCCCCCTCCTGTACTCCCTGTTCACTCATGACTTCACGGCCAGGCATGACTCCAACACCATCATTAAGATTGCTGATGACACAACAGTGTCTGATCACCGACAATGATGAGACAGCCTATAGGGAGGATGTCAGAGACCTGACCGTGTGGTGCAAGGACAACAACCTCTCCCTCAACGTGATCAAGACAAAGGAGATGATTGTGGACTATAAGAAAAGGAGGACCGAGCACGCCCCCATTCTCATTGATGGGGCTGTAGTGGAGCAGGTTGAGAGCTTCAAGTTCCTTGGCGTCCACAGAACCAACAAACTAACATGGTCCAAGCACTCCAAGACAGTCATGTAGAGGGCACGACAAAACCTATTCCCCCTCAGGAGACTGAAAAGATTTGGCATGGGTCCTCAGATCCTCAAAAGGTTTTACAGCTGCACCATCGAGAGCATTCTGACGGGTTGCATGACTGCCTGGTATGGCATCTGCTCGGCCTCTGACCGCAAGGCACTACAGAGGGTAGTGCGTACGGCCCAGTACATCACCGGGGCAAAGCTTGCTTCCTGCCATCCAGGACCTCTATAACAGGCGGTGTCAGAGGAAGGCCCTAAAAATTGTCAAAGACTCCAGCCACCCTAGTCATAGGCTGTTCTCACTGCTACCACACGGCAAGCGGTACCGGAGCACCAAGTCTAGGTCCAAGAGGCTCCTAAATAGCTTCTACCCCAAGCCAAAAGAATCCTGAACAGCTAATCAAATGGCTACCCAGACTATTTGCACCCCCCCCCCCCCCCCCCCCCGCCCGGAATGCTGCTGCTACTCTCTGTTATTATCTATGCATAGTCACTTTAATAACTCTACCTACATGTACATAATACCTCAATTACTTCGACACCGGTACCCCCGCACATTGACATTGACTCTGTACCGGTACCCCCTGTATATAGCCCCGCTATTGTTATTTACTAATGCTCTTTAATTATTTGTTATTCTTACTGCATTGTTGGTTTACTTAAGGGCTTGTAAGTAAGCATTTCACTGTATTCGACGCATGTGACAAATACCATTTGATTTTAAACTACCTGCCCTCAAGGACACCTACAGCACCCGATGTCACAGGAATGCCAAAAAGATCATCAAGGACAACAACCACCCAAGCCACTGCCTGTTCACCCCGCTACCATCCAGAAGGCAAGGTCAGTACAGGTGCATCAAAGCTGGGACCGAGACAGAAGCTGTTTTTCAATGCCACATTAATAATGTTTACATATCTTACATTACTCATCTCATATGTATATACTGTATCTCATGCCATCTATTGCATCTTGCTTATGCTGCTCGGCCATCGCTCATCCATATATTTATATGTACAGTTAAAGTCGGAAGTTTACATACACCCAAACCAAATACATTTCAACTCAATTTTTCACAATTTCTGACATTTAATCCTAGTAAAAAAATTCCCTGTCTTAGGTCAGTTAGGATCACCATTTTAAGAATGTGAAATGTCAGAATAATAGTAGAGACAATGATTTATTTCAGCTTTTATTTCTTTCATCACATTCCCAGTGGGTCAGAAGTTTACATACACTCAATTAGTATCTGGTAGCATTGCCTTAAACAATTTAAACATGGGTCAAACGTTTCGGGTAGCCTTCCACAAGCTTCCACACAATAAGTTGGGTGAATTTTGGCCCATTCCTCCTGACAGAGCTGGTGTAACTGAGTCAGGTTTGTAGGCTTCCTTGCTCGCACACGCTTTTTCAGTTCTGCCCACAAATTTTCTATGGGATTGAGGTCAGGGATTTGTGATGGCCACTCCAATACCTTGACTTTGTTGTCCTTAAGCCATTTTTCCACAACTTTGGAAGTATGCTTGGGTTCATTGTCCATTTGGAAGACCCATTTGTGACCAAGCTTTAACTTCTTTACTGTCTTGAGATGTTGCTTCAATATATCCACATAATTTTCCTGCCTCATGATGCCATCTATTTTGTGAAGTGCACCAGTCCCTCCTGCAGCAAAGCACCCCCACAGCATAATGCTGCCACCCCCATGCTTCACGGTTGGGATGGTGTTCTTCGGCTTGCAAGCCTCCCCCTTTTTCCTCCAAACATAACGATGGCCATTACGGCCAACAGTTATTTTTTTGCTTCATCAGACCAGAGGACATTTCTCCAAAAAGTACGATCTTTGTGCCCATGTGCAGTTGCAAACCATAGTCTGGCTTTTTTTATGGTGGTTTTGGAGTAGTGGCTTCTTCCTTGCTGAGAGGCCTTTCAGGTAATGTCGATGTAGGACTCGTTTTACTGTGGATATAGATACTTTTGTACCTGTTTCCTCCAGCATCTTCACCAAGGTCCTTTGCTGTTGTCCTGGAATTGATTTGAACTTTTCGCACCAAAGTACGTTCATCTCTAGAAGACAGAATGTCTCCTTCCTGAGCGGTATGACGGCTGCGTGGTCCCATGGTGTACTTGCGTACTATTGTTTGTACAGATGAACGTGGTACCTTCAGGCGTTTGGAAATTGCTCCCAAGGATTAACCAGACCTGTGGAGGTCTACAATTTTTTTTCTGAGGTCTTGGCTGATTTCGTTTGATTTTCCCATGATGTCAAGCAAAGAGGCACGGAGTTTGAAGGTACGCCTTGAAATACATCCACAGGTACACCTCCAATTGACTCAAATGGTGTCAATTAGCCTATCAGAAGCTTCTAAAGACATTTTCTGGACTTTTCCAAGCTGTTTAAAGGCACAGTCAACTTAGTGTATGTAAACTTCTGTCCCACTGGAATTGTGAAACAATTGTTGGAAAAATGACTTGTGTCACCGACTTGCCAAAACTATAGTTTGTTACCAAGAAATGTGTGGAGTGGTTGAAAAACGATGACTCCATGATGACTTAATGACTCCAACCTAAGTGTATGTAAACTTCCGACCTCAACTGTATGTACATGCCTTTAAAAACCTAAGAGAAGGAACTCAATGTAAATCAGCTATAATGCATGTAGTATGCAATAGTTACTTGAAATATATAAATTAAGTTTAATTTTAAGTTCACATGAAACTAGTTTATTGTCCTTTGTTCCCCAGCTGTGTGTCAAACAAGTTATTTCCCTTTTCTATCCTTTAATAAATACCATACCACATTTTCATAATGGTTTCATTAGGTTGTGTCGATGAGAATGGAGGTGACAATATTTGATCATATATAAACAATGAATTTGTATGAATGGTTGAAAACCCACCCACTGGAATTGTGATACAGTGAAATATAAATTAAATAATCTGTCTGTAAACAATTGGTGGAAAAATTACTTGTGTCATGCAAAATAGATGTCCTAACCGACTTGCCAAAACTATAGTTTGTTAACAAGAAATTTGTGGAGTGGTTGAAAAACAAGTTTTAATTACTCCAACCTAAGTGTATGTAAACTTCAGACTTCAATTGTATATATTCATATTTTCTTATTCCTTTATTCCCTCATCCCTTTAGATGTTTGTATTAGGTAATTGTTGTGGAATTTTTAGATTACTTGTTAGATATTACGGCACTGTCGGAACTAGAAGCTCAAGCATTTCGCTACACTCGCATTAACATCTGCTAACCATGTGTATGTGACCAATAACATTTGATTTGAACGATCAGGCCGAGAAGTAGGGTTGATTTGAGCGTTCTGACCTTACAACGGCAGTCAATCACCCAAGCTAACGTTGGTTCGCTTGCTAGCTACTTCCAGACACAACTGAGACCACTCTGACCATTTTACTCGCCCTAGCAGAGCTGGTTAGGCTGTTTTCATGTTATCCGGAGCGTTGGTGACTGTAATTGTGCTGCTGGCAACAATTTAATTACGCTTTTTTGCCGATGTTTACTGACACCAGCCATATTCAATGGGTGTTGAGTGCTCGTAAATTCATTATTCTGTGCTCTCTCAGACTAGAGTACTCTGAAATCGGAGTAGATAGTCAAAGCTAATTTACGAAAGCACCCGAATGTCCATTGAGAACGCACGACTATACCATTTAGCTAAGCTAAGAATTACAAGAATAATCAAGTCAATAAACGTCGGGTCGTTAGATAGCCTATAGTTAATATACTGGCAAGTTTGAAGTATAACTTCTAACGTTAGGTAGCTAACTAATATACCGGTACATACTGCTGTAATGATATGCTATGTGGTTCGTAAGGACAGCGTAGCTAACAAATTGTCAGCCAACATAATGTGTAAGATAACTTATTTGAAAAGTCATTACTTTATTACATTGCTCAACATTTTCTTAACATTTGTCATAATTAGTTAAAGCAATGAATTTGTATCCTCTCTCGTTGTAGTTCGGCTAAATATTTACCTCCATTTTCTTCTTCTTCGGTGGGGTTTATTGGCGGTTGGCATCCAACGTTATGGTGCATTACCGCCACCTACTGTACTGGAGTGTGGGCCAGAGACAGGGAGAAACTATATCCTACCTGCCAGCCCCGTTGTTCTTAAAATATATAAAATATTTGAGACTATATCTAATGACGTTCTACTCAATATACTCTTTAGACTAATTTTCTGTATCCCCTTCTCCCTCATACTAGATCTCATCCTCTCTCTTTCCCTCCAATAATGTCCACACTGTATCAATACATGCTCCACGGTCTCTGTTTCTTGGCAATACTCACATTTTCCTGTTGGAAGCTTTCCTATCACAAGTAAGGTCTTCTTCTCTCCTGTCCCTTCCTGCCGTTCTCCCCTCACCAACTTTCCTCGCTACTTTAAATAAATGCCTGCCCTTAGTATCTCTATTCCACTGCTCCTGCCATTTCTCCACCATCCCTGTCCATATCATGCTTTTTTCCTCTGCCTTGCTCATTGAAACTACCACATCAACATCCCCACTACTTAGTGCTTGTTTAGCCAGTACATCAACTGCCTTGTTCCCCTCCACTCCCACATGAGCTGGGACCCATGTAAATATTATCTCTATACCCATTTGTTTACTCCTGCCATGAGTTTGTAGCACCTCATAAAGCAGGTCTTGTCTGCTACGTGATATAAAGGACTGGAGACTCCTTAGCACTGCACATTAATCGGAGCAATTAACTAATCTTTCTGGCTTAACTTCCTCCACCCACTGCAAAGCCAACAGTATGGCCATCATCTCCACCATATATACAGCCAGATGATCTGTAATACATTTCTGATAAACATATAAATCATATGAATTTCTATTATAAGGTAATGGTAAGATAATGACTAAATTATTTATATGTTAAAGGTAATGTTAAGATAATGACTAAAAGTATTCTACCCTGTCACTGTATAATGGAGTGAAATGTATTTGAATCATAAGACTAGAATTGTTATGATTGTGTGTGCATAGGACAAGTTAAGACTTACCATTTAGAAGTATAGGCGAGACAGTGTGTGCCTTAGAAAATACCGAGAACAATTCAACTGTGTTTGACCCGAACTGGCTAGAACTCTGAGAAACTTATGATAGGACAGGGAGTACTTCTCAAGGTTTCTCTAATCTCGGGGGAATGGAACTGTCGGCTGGGTAGTGATAAACAGTGGTGAGAACTCTGGAGAAGGATACAACTCACCTACTGTTCGTGTGTATGTATGTGCGTAGGATATCTACTGTTTATGTGGAAGTATGTGCGTAAATAAGGAGCAAGGTATAAAATTGATGTCTTTCTATAATGGACTTCAGAGTGCTCTCGTGAATAAACATTTTGACTATTGTAAGCTGGGAACTCTGTCTGTTTCATTTAAACCAGAACCTTACCAACTCTGGGTTGCAGACCGAGTAGATTAATTTAAGTTTATGAACATTGATAACGAAATTCTCATAACAGTTTCCTGACTCTCACCCCACATTCCTGCACTACAAATGCTGACCCAGTACATTCTGTCATTGGATCTTTTGAACCATCTGTGTATATGGCCACAAAATTCTGATACACAGTATCCAGACATCTCTTAAACAAATTGGATGGATCAACACCATCCCTATCTTTCCCTAGTCTCTCCAATACTTCTAGATATACTAATAGAGGTGGGAGTAGCCATGGTGGATTCACAGGGATATCTACCGTTGGACTAAACTATCATATACTTTACTCTTTACCAACTTCTGCCTACAATTGTATTACTAAAGGAGCATTTTAATACTTTAACAAATAGTGTGTGTTTCCATTACTAATATATTTTTGATAATTATATAGACCTGATCATCTGTTGAAGAAATTGACCAACACTTTGGCGAGCTTGCCAGGAGCGACTGATCACTTCGCTGGACTGACCATTGATCCACGTGCAAACGCTACAAAATTATAAGGTAAGCAGATGCCTGTTATAGCTAAAGTCTGTAATTTACTATAGCACATGGTGGTTAATGAGTCATTCTGGCAAGTAAATGGCGCCTCACTGTTACATTTAAAAGAACCTACATTTCTTTGTAATAATGGAATAATTGAAAGTGTTAAATTATTGTTACACAACCCAGGAAGCACAGACAACCTAGGTGGAAATAGGATATACATTCCTGGTTTAAATGTCTATGATTATGAGACTTGGTGATGGGGCACAAATTCTAAGTATGAAACGGCGATTGTTGATAGAATTGAGAGTTGTTGAAATATTTTCTGATAACTGAATTTGTAATAGTTCTGTTTATGTTTTCTGTGTGATATGACTGGATGGTGGGACATTAAATCAGGAGTTAGTTATAAACAATATAATACCTGTGTATTTGACTTAACTGAGTGGACATTCGGATCAGATGCTCAAAGAGGGGATAAACCTTTAAGCATACACCATTGCTGTATTAGGGAATACACCTGCCCGTGTGTTACTGACCCACGCTATTTTAATTTAAAAATGAATAGTTTTGAAATAATAGTTTCTCCCTTGGAAGGAGAAGATTATCACAGAGATACCAGGATTGTTGTGGTTGTTACACCAAAGTTCATACCAGTTATAAATCATCTTGAACCCTTTACAATTTCATGGTTGCTCCATAGAGAACATTTATTTTACACAACCCATACATTACATGGTATTCAGTTATCATTTACTTATCACCCTGCTTTGAGTAAACTTATGTGAGTTAAGGGAAAGACTATACAAATATAGGGTTATTTTGCATTAATTTATCTGTATTCACATTACATGTAGAGCCTAATTTTAAAAAATTATATATTTTTTTTTACATTTTTGGGATATGGCAGACGGGAGCTCAGAGTTGCCTGGGGGACCAGTCGCTATGAAACCCACCTCCCCTCTACAGTCTTTAGTTGGAAAATACCCCACTATGGGAAAGACTTAGCCTGGGTTTTCAAGAAATGCCATGATTGGACCAAAGTAGTCTCTGAATATAGATGGCCTACGGATAGGTAATTTAATAAAACCAAGTATCAACATGTACAGAATATCATGAAGAGAAGACAGGAAAATAAGACCAAGGGAAAAAAATTAAATCCACCCTGTTTTCTGTGACTGCTTTAGCCATGTTGAAAACTGAAGGTAACCTATTCTGGACTCAACAGAAGGCTACCTGCTTAAAGAAACAGTTAACAAATAAAGACCCTGCCTCCGTCAAGACGGAGAAGTTTCCTCTAGAATGCAGCGCTCCACCATATGCTCCACCCCCACCCCCTCCCTACTGTGGAGATAAATTTGTAGGAATCTATCCATTACTCCCGAACAAACTACTGGTTCCAGGTGTTTGTTCTGCAGGGTCTGAGAGAGACAAAGTCCCGAGCCAAGGAGGGGAGTCGGAAGTTACCAGGAAGGTTGTCTTCAGGAGAGACTTTTCTTCTGAGTACGAAGACGCAGGGACCTGTTTCCATGTCAGACCAAGGCGATGACTCTTCGCCACCACCAGGTAGAATATTTCAAGAACTTGGAGAAATATGGAATGATGCCAAGACACAATCAACACCTCTCTACCCTAGAGTTACCATGGCAAAGGACCTCATGGCAGCTCAAGAAAAGGTGCACAGAGAAATGGATAACGCTGTTGAGGTAATCAGACGAGGTCATAATGATAAAGAGCAAAGTCTAAGTGGTAATCACACAGTAAAGGAAGAGAAGATAAGACGAGAGAGAGCGGAAAGTGAAGAAAGCGCGAGAAGTGAACAATACATAAGACAGTGGGAAGAAAAGAAGAGAGAGGAGAGAGAACGTGAACAATTGAAAGAACACGAAAGTGGAGCTGAAGATGAAGAAGATAGGTCTCGCGAGAGTCACAAGGACTCCCGAGCGTGTGCCAGCGGCCAACAGAACATAAAACAACAACTAGATCAATCGAGGGAGACATTGAGGCGCCTATCAACCATGTTTGAAAATGAGGTGACAACATTACAGGGTTGATTTAAAAAACATACAGCCCCAAACATCAGAGAGACTGGGGATGAAACGGACTGAATGGATGAAGACACAGCCAGGTGAAGATGACAGTCCCGTGGGAACGTATCCCCTGGTAATAAAGACCTCTGGTACAGGACAACCGTGCATGATTACAAACCATGGAGTTTTGGGGACTTGGACACAGCAGCAAAACAATTGCCCTGCATCACTGCAGAGCCTGGAAAAAGATGAAGACTGAAGAAAAAGTAAGGAAGACTGGACTTGACACACAGCTTGAAAAAGCCCAACTGGCCGAACTGGACGCAGGAAAAACCAACAATCTCATGGTAGCCGTTGCCCCTGCTACTCAGTTTCCTCCTCAACCATATGGGAACCCACAACCATACCTACCCACACAGACAACCGCTGGTATGCTGGTACTGCGGTGTGGCAGGCCATACGAGAAACATGTGCCCTCACCAACCACAGCAGCAGCAGCCACACTGGCAGCAGAGGGAATGCTGGCAGGGGGAACTTGGTGGAAGACCAGCCTACACTGGACAGCCTCAACCTGCTTTTTCTCAGACTCAACCAATGAATGGTCAACAATATGGATGGCCCCACCAGCCTCCTGCGACAAACCAGGCGTGGTTCCCACCGCAGAATAATCAACAATAGGGATGCCCTGACCCCCTTCTCCAGTGTCACCAGTTCATATTTCCGGATGGTACCAAAGAAACAATCATTACAGCCTCACCTTACAATTCAACGATGCTCTGTTGTTAACCCAGCACAACTGCATGTGTCTCTGGAGGACGGAGAACCACACTACTGTCCTGATCAAGTCCAACGCGATTCCAAGGCCCGACCTGATCTTTATGAAGAACCTCTTGAGCTCCCTGATGTAACTCTCTTTGTTGATGGCTCTGCCTTTATTGATTCGGAGACTGGTAGGAAACATGCAGGGTTTGGTACAGTCTCACTGGATAGGTCATTGTTGATTGAACAGTCCTTGCCTGAACATTGCTCAGCACAACAAGCTGAGCTTCTAGCACTTACTAAAGCATGTAATTAGGTAGTGATTTGAATGTTAACATTTATTCTGACTCTGCATACTACATTGCCTGTCTTGGATAGGTGTTTGGAAAGGTTGGGACTTTGTTAACGCGTCTGGTACCCTTATTAAACACTGTTTACAGATAGAAGCCCTGCTTGAAGCTATGTTGCTTCCTACCAAGTTAGCTATTCTTAAGGTCCGTGCCCAGACAGGTAACACTGACAGTGTTAGTTTGGGTAATGCAGCTGCTGATGCTGCTGCTAAGAATGCGGCTTCCCGTTGCCATACTCATGCTGTTTTGCTTGCCTCTCCGTTTACGTCTGAAATCACTGATCTGGACCAACACCAGGCTAAGGATGCACTTAATCACCCTTTGTGGGAGTCTATAGGTTGCTTTAGGGGCCCTGATGGCCTATGGAGACAATCACACTCTGGCAAACCAGTTCAGCCTCTGCCTCTCGTCTCCTCTGTGTGTCGCCTGGCCCACGGGGTGGGTCACGCGCCAAGTGGGAGATGGTAAGACTAATATCTGACACCTGGTTTTGTCCAAATATGATTGAAATTTGCAAAACACACGTGTATAAATGTACTACATGCATGCAATACAACATTGGTAAGGGCAGGGAAATTTCCAGCGCCGGCCAGCCTGTACACCCATTTAGCTATGGATTTCATAGACATGGCTGAACGAAAGGAAGGAGATTTTATTTATTTTTTATTTCACCTTTATTTAACCAGGTAGGCTAGTTGAGAACAAGTTCTCATTTACAACTGCGACCTGGCCAAGATAAAGCATAGCAGTGTGAACAGACAACAACACAGAGTTACACATGGAGTAAACAATAAACAAGTCAATAACACAGTAGGAAAAAAACCAAAATGAGTCTATATACATTGTGTGCAAAAGGCATGAGGTAGGCAATAAATTGGCCATAGGAGCGAATAATTACAATTTAGCAGATTAACACTGGAGTGATAAATCATCAGATGATCATGAGCAAGTAGAGATACTGGTGTGCAAAAGAGCAGAAAAGTAAATAAATAAAAACAGTAAGGGGGTGAGGTAGGTAAATTGGGTGGGCTGTTTACAGATAGACTATGTACAGCTGCAGCGATCGGTTAGCTGCTCAGATAGCAGATGTTTAAAGTTGTGGCAGACGGGCGGCTTTGCAGGCTCATGGCAGACGGGCGGCTTTGCAGGCTCATGGCAGACGGATGGCTCAGATGGCGCTGGGGAGACGGATGGCTCAGATGGCGCTGGGGAGACGGATGGCTCAGATGGCGCTGGGGAGACGGATGGCTCTGGCCGGATACGGCGCACTGTAGACCTGGTGCGTGGTGCCGGAACTGGAGGCACCGGGCTAAGGATAAGCACCTTCCTACTAGTGCGGGGAGCAGGGACAGGGCACACTGTATTCTCAAAGCCCACTCTATACCTGATGCGAGGTACCGGCACTGGTGACACCGGGCTGAGGACAAGCACATCAGGATTAGTAGGGGGAGAAGATACAGTGTGTTCAGGGCTCTGGAGACGCACAGGAGGCTTTGTGCGTGGTGCCGGAACTGGAGGCACCGAACTGGATACACGCACTACAGAGAGAGTGCGTGGAGGAGGAACTGGGCTCAGGAGACGCACTGGTAGCCTAGTGCGTAGTGTAGGCACTGTAGGTACTAGGCTGGGGCGGGGAGGTGGCACCGGAAATACCGGACCGTGGAGGCTTACTGGCACTCTTGAGCATTGAGCCTGCCCAACCTTACCTGGTTGAATGCTCCCGGTTGCCCGCGGGGAGGTGGAATAACCCGCACCGGCCTATGTAGGCGAACCGGGGAAACCATGCGTAAGGCCGGTGCCATGTATGCCGGCCTGAGGAGACGCACTGGAGACCAGACGCGTTGATCCGGCCTCATGACACCTGGCTCAATACCCAATCTAGCCCTACCAGTGCGGGGAGGTGGAATAACCCGCACTGGGCTATGCACTCGTACAGGAGACACCGTGCGCTCTACTGCGTAACACGGCGCCTGCCCGTACTCCCGCTCTCCACGGTAAGCTTGGGAAGTGGGCGCAGGTCTCCTACCTGCCCTTGGCCCACTACCTCCTAGCCCCCCCCCCCAAGAAATTTTTGGGAATTACTTACGGGCTTTTTGGGCTTCCGTGCCAGACGCGTTCCCTCATAGCTCCGGTTTCTCTCTCCGGTAGCCTCTGCTCTCCCCAGTGCCTCCAGCTGCTCCCATGGCTTTTCGGGCTTCCAGCCACGTCTCCTTGCTGCCTCCTCAAACCACCGCTCCTGGGCTTTAGCTGCCTCCCTCTCTTCCTGAGAGCGGTGATTCTCTCCTGCCTTAGCCCAGGGACCTTCTCCATTCAATATCTGCTCCCAAGTCCAGAAATCCTTGTTTTCCTGTCCCTTACTCCAATTACTCCGCTGCTTGGCTCTGGAATGGTGGGTGATTCTGTAACGGCGTTCCTCTCTCTCTTCATAAGAAGAGGTGGAGTAGTGATCGAGCCAAGGCGCAGCGGGTTGTGAATACATGATGATTTATTAAATAAACAAAACAGACAAAGACAAAAACGAACTATACTTGATATAACTAACAAAATAACAAAACGATGTAGACAGACCTGAACAAACGAACTTACAAATACACGAAGCACGCTGACACAGGAACAGACTACATAAACGCACGAACAAACCGAAACATTCCCGTATGGTGTAACATCGACACAGACACAGGAGACATCACCCACAAACAAACAGTGAGAACACCCTACCTAAATATGACTCTTAATTAGAGGAGAACGCAAAACACCTGCCTCTAATTAAGAGCCATACCAGGCAACCAAAACCAACATAGAAACAGATAACATAGACTGCCCACCCAAAACACATGCCCTGACCTAAACAATATACAAAAAACAACATAAAACAGGTCAGGACCGTTACAGTTTCCTTGCAGGTAACCATGATTGACAGAGGAAGAACAATGATTCCAAGCACCATCCTCCTTTTGAAGCTTCCAGTCTGTTATTCGAACTCCATCAGCATGACAGAGTGATCTCCAGCCTTGTCCTCGTCAACACTCACACCTGTGTTAACGAGAGAATCACTGACATGATGTCAGCTGGTCCTTTTGTGGCAGGGCTGAAATGCAGTGGAAATGTTTTTTGGGGATTCAGTTAATTTGCATGGCAAAGAGGGAATTTGCAATTAATTGCAATTCATCTGATCACTCTTCATAACATTCTGGAGTATATGCAAATTGCCATCATACAAATTGAGGCAGCAGACTTTGTGAAAATTAACATTTGTGTCATTCTCAAAACTTTTGTCCACGACTGTAGTATTTCCCACCTCAGACTCGTTTTCGTTTCAAAATGGCGCCTGTGTGACTAAAGCGTAAAAAAAGAAGAAATTGCCTTGCCAGCGCTAAACTCTACCAATTTCGAAGGGTTGTTGCAGTCTCATATTTACGGTAATACATATTTACGTCACGAGTTGAACGGAAGTGTGATGACGCACGCATCTCTTACTTGAAACATTGTTGGCCTTAATCGATCTCTTACACATGCAAAATTGGGCCAATATCAACATTTGCCATAGTGTAATAATTTTTTTATTAATTATTTATTTATTGCATATTGGCTAGCTACAAAATTGTAACATATTTACTTAACGGAGAATACTGGGCTGGACAAGATGGCCAGCTGCAATTTTCAGGCGCAGTTGGTATCTGTTATGGAGGTATTAGCTAAAGCAGCTATAGCAGAAATAAACAAACGTGTAGATGATAGCTGTGCTGTTATACGTTTGGAAATGACCCAAAGCCAGCGAGATATTGATGTACTGAAAAGGAAGTGGCAAATGATGGAGAGCGAGTTGAAGAAGACGCGAGGACGAGTCAGAAGAAAAGGTATATCGATGTGTTGTTATTCATGGTCATTTGATTGCATCATGGAGCAACTGAAGAAAAACACGAGTGAATATTTGACTGAATACAATTGTTTTCCAGTTTTTTACCCCATGGCATCAGAGAGATCTTCATATCCAGTCAAGATTGTTTTGAACAAGCAGAGTAGCTCACAGTGGAGAGACGAAGAGCTGGCTGTTGAAGAAGACTCTCAACCACAGGTGTGATACATCACCTTTTACAATTACAGAAATCCAGGGGCCTCGTAACTGTTGCATTCATTTCACACTATCTGCGTGTGCCATTACTGACAAGACTGCGCATATACAAACATATATACATTCATAAACTTGGCGCACGCCGTATTTCTAGGTATACATCAGACCCGTCGTGAAACAGTGCGTGCGTGATCGAACATTATAAACTGGGTGGTTTGAGCTTGAATGCTGATTGTTTGTAAGCCGTGGTATATTCAATAGGCCCAATTAAAAGAGAGATACCATGGTCATTTGTTTTAGGATACTTCGTGAATATGAACCCATCATGGGCAGAAAAGGTGAGGGATTTATTCTGGTAAGGTTATGAAAATATCTATTATGTTTACAAATTAAATATTGTCTACAGGAGAAATGTTGACAGTACAGAAGTAGCCTACAATCGTTTGTTCTATTGTTAAACTGTGCTCTGGATCAGATGGCATAGAGCAAAATACTTGAAATAACTTATCTATTTACTACTGTGAAGTGGGCCAATTAAATGAGAGACAGGGAGAATGGTATCTAACTTGTTGAAGGCCTGTAGTCTACCTGATGAGTATGAAACCATCACAGAAGAGGTGATGCATTTAATCTGCAATTATCATGGAAATTAAGTATATAATAGCCTAGGCAATTGCCTATTTCTAATTATTTTATAATACAAAGATTAACTAAATTGATGTTCTCTTCTCACTAACGGCAAACGATTGTATCTTGTTATTGACCTGTTATTTGTTATGAACAAACATGGCCATCTTAACCCCCATTTGCAAGAAATACTAGGCTACTTGCCTGCTTGCAATGCAATGCTTCAAAGACATAGACACTGCATTGGCATGGTCTAAATTTTGCGGGAAGGTGAGCACATTCTCTGGCCAAGTTAGTTTTTTTTAAATGGCCACGCATGTTTTGGGGTATATTTTGTACGTACGCATGGTTTTAAATGAGGCCCCTGACCTCTAGGATCAATTCTGTTATTGGAATATCAGGAGAATTTACTGCTTTTGTGTGAATTATGAGTATGAAAAGCATTCGAAATGGTGTGTCCAGAGTAATAACCTCAGTCCCTGTTATAGCCTTCAGATGTGGAGCAGAGAGTGGAGACTGAACCCATACTGATCAAAGATGAGGAGACAGCAGAGGACGTGTGGAAGACTGACCCTCAGGAAGAGCTCAGGATCACTGGAGAGGGTGGGTGTGACCATAAGGGGCACTGCTCTGTCTATGGAAGACTGTGTTGGTGTGGTGGTATGCACGTTCCAAATTGCTACATTGGTGTTGGGCGTTTTATGTTCTGGTATACGTAGAGCACGGACACACAGTCAGTACTAAAGCAGCCTCGTTTTGCAACTGTTAAGGGTCTTTTGTAATGTTTATTTTATCTTTATCCCTAAATCTTTAGAGTCTGGTTCCAAGCCTGGGAAACCACCATCCTTTGAGCAACGGCACTCTGATGTGGACTTCATCACACAACCCAGCATGTCTCCCGAAGACTCAGTGGAACATTACCCCAATTCTGATCGTCCAGAGGAACCAGGAACACCCCGGCTCGCATCTACAGAGGTGTTCAGCGCAGAGCAACACCGGCCGGACGAGGACTCGCTAGAGCTAGTGATGGTGAAGAATGAGAAAGAGGAGGAGCTGGGTCAGACCACGGCCCTGGCAGGACCTGACCAGTTTGTCATGGATGAGACTGATGGGCAGCTGTGGACCTCTGTGGATCCAGGCGGAGACACTGACCCTGTCTGCCACCCAGATTTCTCCTTTCATTCCACAGAAGAGTACTCTCAGAATATCTCAATGGTCCCATCTCATAGTGGGCTGTCATCTGTTCCTACTATGACAGATGATGTAGGGCCATCGCTTCACTCTTCTATAGGAAAATCACATGCTAACATGTTCAGTGCAGCAGCACATAGAAAAAGACATGTCAGGACATTGGCTGATGAGACTAGACAACAGATGCCAGAGGGACAGAGTAGTGAAAGGCTGAACTCAAATAATGAAGGAAATAGTTTAGCTCTACAGTCAAGGCAGCATCAGTACGGGGCTTCAGAAGCAACAGTGAGATTGAGTGAGTGCATGACAGGGTCAAACATGGCCACCACCTCCACCTTCTCTGGATACAGCCTGAGTCACAGTAGTTTTAACATGGTGAAGAGAATGAGGACTCAGTGGAGATCAGGCGGCACCACCGAGAGGCGTTTCAGCTGCACCTTCTGTGGGAAGAGCTTCCAGCGTTTCTGCCAGCTCAAAGTCCACCTCCGGAGTCACACCGGAGAGAAACCGTACACCTGCGAACAGTGTGGCAGGAGTTTCACCCAGCAGTGCAACTTGATCAGACATGCTGTAGTCCACAGTGGGGAGAAGCCCTTCGAGTGCAAACAGTGTGGGAAATGCTTCACCCAGCGCTCTAGCATGAAGTCACATCAGAAAACTCACATAGGAGAGAGTCCAGTGTCTCAATACGTGGTACCCGCACACCCTCGGGATCCACACACAAGTTTAAAGCGCAACTGAAGGCAATAAACATCTTCTGATATAAAAAGGCCTATGTAGCCCCGATGAGTCAGAAACAGTTATTCTATTGTCAAATTGTAAATAGGATAATTGTGTTCATAAATTCAGTCTCATCCAAAACTGAGTTTTGTAAGTAAGTTCAACAGAACTTACTTTAGGGTTGGGTTTTGATTTGATTAATGCTCACTTGCCCACTAACACCGGATACACAGCTGTGGTGATTGCGCTCTATCCAATCCACCGTAGAACACAGCTGTTGAGACACACCTGCCCATCTCACTTTTTGCACTTTGGCGCTGTATTTCTCAAGTTAAACATCTTAACTATATGTAATATTACGCAACTAAAACCTCCTCGGTAAAACCGTCAAGTTAACTCAAGAAGTCTATCTTAGATTCATAATACTGGCATCGTTCCTATGGTGTCTCATGGGGGACAAACATTATTAACTGCCACATCGAACCACACCCCCAGTCTGAAATCATTATTTCTTAAAGAGCAACAGAGAAATGTGGAGTTAGTGTGTTCAGTCGCTCTTTAATGTTGTCTCAAACCAGATGAAACAAATAGATAATAATTGCATAGTTTTCCTGTAACACTTTCTATGTAAAAATGTGTTACAGATGGTATTTTGACAAGCTTTTCCTCCAAAATGATTTGTAAAATGGTTTTCATGTTTGACTGTTGACGGCTCCTCGCTTTAATTTCAACAACCTATTTTCAACTGGTAATGTGTAGTTGTACCATAAAATCATAAAAACCATGCTATATTCAATAACATATATTTAATGAAAGAGTCAATTTGCCAAAATAAAAAGTTTTAGCTTCACTGTCTAAAATAGTAGGGGAGTGTTTATGTATGTGCCTTAACCCTAAGTAAAGAACCTCAATGTAAATCAGCTATAATGCATCAATAGTTACTTGAAATATATCATGAAATTAAGTTTACATTAAACTAGTTTATGGTCTTTGTTTGCCAGCTGTGTTTCAAACAAGTTATATACTTTTTTCTATCCTTTAATAAATACCATACCACATTTTCAGAATGGTTTCATTAGGTTGTGTCGATGAGAATGGAGATTACAATATCAAAGCTGCACACACATACAGTTTTATCAATTGTGGCCACCTCCCTGTTTTCCATTTTGTCCCGCGGAGTCTTCACAAACTGAAGAGGAAGTGGCCCATTTAAGAATATGGAACCTCCCCTTCAAGACGCCGATCGCCCGCTTTATAACAAAATGCACATTCATATTTTCATAAAATTATTTTGGTTCATGAAATATGTCATAGCCTGTCAACATAGTTTTGTCTTTCGGAACCACGACAGCCAACGCTCCGTCCCTGTTCATCCGATAACATCATGACTCTTCTCCACTCTGCTGTTCTCGGGTGCGTTCAGCAGGATGCAATGTTTTAAAACATTTGTTTTTAAACATTTGGTGTGGCTGCGTCCAGTCATTATGGTCCGGACCTTTGGAACCAACATGGTCTAAGAGCATTTCATATTATTCTGCTGGTAAATCTGAGACACTCCATTTGGTATGATATGTTACATGTTGTATGGTATGTATACTTTTGTGGATGTCCATCACCCATTTCATGTGATATGTTTCGAATTACAATTCAAATAATATCTTACGAACTTGCAAAATGTACAATATGTTATGAATTTTCAAAACGTATGACATGTTACGAATTCTAGCTAGATGGCTAACGTTAGCTGGCCAACATTAGGCTACTAGGCTAAGGGTTAGGGTTAAGTTAAAGGGTTAGGGGAAGGGTTAGCTAACATGCAAAGTAGCTAAAAAGTAGTATGTCGTTAAAACATTACTAAAATTCTAAACTTGTCCTTGATGAGATTCAAACTCGCAACCTTAAACGTTATGCATCCACCCCGACAAACCACCCTACTTTCATTTTTGCCTGAAGTAACCATCTGTCTTGTGTAACCAAACGTAACATATCCTACTAATTTGAGAGTCCCGGAGTTATATTTACTATGTTATGTCTAGTCTATGAGACCAGGCTGTTGGAACAGCCTGCTGGAGGATCTGATGGCCTCAGAGACAGACATTTTTAAGAGAGAGCTCAAGACATACCTTTCTATCCGTGCTTTTATTTAGGGTCATTTTATTGTGCTATTTTATCTACCTGATATAATTTTATTTGCTTAATTCATTTTTTTTCTCTCTGGTTTCACTGTTGTTTTATTTTCCTGTTATTATTTTAATATGATCCGTTTAATTTTAACATTTTAATTTGTCTAAGATCATCTATTTTATCTTTGTCATTTTTATTTATTATTTTACTTTTTGTTTTAAAAACTTTGAAATGCATTCACTTGTAGAAATGTGCTCTATAAATAAAGTTTGATTTGACATAGAATTACGCCGTACCGTAGAACAAACATGTCTTTCTAACATGGAAATAAGGAATCCTTAGGAGTCGGAAACTGTTTCAGAAAAGGGTGTCAATACATTTGTCTGGCACTGTAAGTTCAGGATATCAGGATGGTCAGACTTGGCTAGTTTGTTGCAACATCAGGCAGACTCTAATCGTCACTTGGGCATGCGAGTCTGCATCAACTCCTTCCTTGTATTAATTGTTATCACTTCTTTTCACTTTTAATTGGAAAATAGATAAACCTTTGTAAATATACACTTTGTTTTATTTTCTCCACAGAGAAGAAATCTTTCCATAATCCCTAATAAGGATATCAGAAGCATCAGAAATATATTTAAGCAAGGTAAATGATGACATATTGACTTTATTTTATGAAAGATCAAGAGTTGCTGTTTTGAATGACTGATATGAATTACAATTATGTCAGAGTGCATCCTTATGTATCCAAATGATAAAATCATGTTCTCAACATCCTGTCATTTTTCAGTTCTAGAGTCAGTGATGCTTTTTCAGATCAAATTGCTTCGAAGAAAAAGGCTGTCTTGTGATACCATGGTCAGCATAATGTTTATAACACATTTCTAATGTACACTATTTAGCCAAAAACCTGGTTAACTCTGCCAGTGTAGCGGACATGAGCCCGAAGAATGGTTTCTCATGGTCACGTGAAGGTGAAGCCCCACCTGCGTCTTCAAAATCAATGTCTGTCCGCAGCCCAAGAGGGAATTTCCTCTTGGTTTAATGGTAAAAATGTGGTTTCTTCTGCAGTAGACTCAGGGTTTGTATCCACTCTGTCACACCAGGAAGCTGAATTTCCACCAAGGCAATAACCCCAAGCACACATCAAAATCACAATTTGCAATTGCTGGTCAAAAGTAATGCACTACATGGGCTCCCGAGTGGCGGTCTATGGCGCTGCATCTCAGTGCTAGAGGCGTCACTACAGACACCCTGGTTCGATTCCAGGCTGTATCACAACCGGACGTGATTGGGAGTCCCATAGGATGATGCAGTTTGGCCGGTGTAGGCTGTCATTGTAAATAAGAATTTGTTCTTAACTGACTTGCCTAGTTAAAAAAGGTTACATTTTAAATGTAAAAAAATAAGGAATAGGATGCCATCTGGAACGCACACCTAGCCTGTCATTTTTATTGAGAAATGTGATTAAAATTCAACCACTAAACTCACGCAGGCTGTCAGAAAGAAATGTACTATTGCCATAGTCAAAGCAGGGGAAAATTAAACATATCTGCAGAACGGATGTGTGGAATATCACTGGGTGTGGAATAGATGAAAATTTACACTGAACAAAAATATAAACGCAACATGTAAAGTGTTGGTCCCATGTTTCATGAGCTGAAATAAAATATCATAAAAATGTTCCCTATGCACAGAAAGTTTATTTCTCTCAAATTTTTAGCACAAATTTGTTTACATCCCTGTTAGTGACAATTTCTCCTTTGTCAAGATAATCCATCAACCTGACAGGTGTGGCATATCAAGAAGCTGATTAAACAGCATGATAATTACACAGGTGCATCTTGTGCAGTTTTGTCACACAACACAATGCCACAGATGTCTCAAGTTTGGAGGGAGCGTGCAATTGGCATGCTGACTGCAGGAATGTCCACCAGAGCTGTTGCCAGATAATGTAATGTTAATTTCTCTACCATAAACCGCCTTCAACGTTGTTTTAGAGAATTTGTCAGTACGTCCAACTGGCATCACAATCGCAGACCACATGTATGGCGTGTGGCCGAGCGGTTTGCTAATGTCAACGTTGTGAACAGAGTGCCCCATGGTGGCGGTGGGTTTATGTTATGGGCAGGCATAAACTACGGACAACGAACTCAACTGCATTTTATTGATGTCAATTTGAATGGACAGAGATACTGTGACGAGATCCTGAGGCCCATTGTCGTGCCATCAACTCATGTTTCAGCATGATATTGCAAAGTCACATGTCGCAAGGATCTCCAACCATCCAAGCCATAGACTATTCTCTCTACTTCCGCACGGCAAGTGGTACCGGTGCATCAAGTCTGGCACCAACAGGCTCTTGAACAGCTTCCATCCTAGAACAGCTTCCATCCAGCCTAGTCACCTTACCCCTATATATATCTACCTCCATCACTCCAGTATCCCTGCACATTGTAAATATGGTATTGGAACTGACCCTGTACATAGTATGCTTACTTACTTCAAATCAAATCAAATCAAATTTTATTAGTCACATACACATGGTTAGCAGATGTTAATGCGAGTAGCGAAATGCTTGTGCTTCTAGTTCCGACAATGCAGTAATAACAACAAGTAATCTAACCTAACAATTCCACAACTACTACCTTATACACACAAGTGTAAAGGGATAAAGAATATGTACATAAAGATATATGAATGAGTGATGGTACAGAACGGCATAGGCAAGATGCAGTACATGGTATAGAGTACGGTATATACCTATGAGATGAGTACTGTAGGGTATGTAAACATAAAGTGGCATAGTATAAAGTGGCTAGTGGTCCATGTATTACATAAGATGGCAAGATGCAGTAGATGATATAGAGTACAGTATATACATATACATAACAGATGTGTAATGTAGGGTATGTAAACATTATATTAGGTTGCATTGTTTAAAGTGGCTGGTGGTACGTTTTTACATAATTCCCATCAATTCCCATTTTTAAAGTGGCTGGAGTTGAGTCAGTATGTTGGCAGCGGCCGCTAAATGTTAGTGGTGGCTGTTTAACAGTCTGATGGCCTTGAGATAGAAGCTGTTTTTCAGTCTCTCGGTCCCTGCATTGATGCACCTGTACTGACCTCGCCTTCTGGATGATAGCGGGGTGAACAGGCAGTGGCTTGGGTGGTTGTTGTCCTTGATGATCTTTATGGCCTTCCTGTGACATCGGGTGGTGTAGGTGTCCTGGAGGGCAGGTAGTTTGCCCCAGGTGATGCGTTCTGCAGACCTCACTACCCTCTGGAGAGCCTTACGGTTGTGGGCGGAGCAGTTGCCGTACCAGGCGGTGATACAGCCCGACAGGATGCTCTCGATTGTGCATCTGTAGAAGTTTGTGAGTGCTTTTGGTGACAAGCCGAATTTCTTCAGCCTCCTGAGGTTGAAGAGGCGCTGCTGCGCCTTCTTCACAACGCTGTCTGTGTGGGTGGACCAATTCAGTTTGTCCGTGATGTGTACACCGAGGAACTTAAAACTTTCCACCTTCTCCACTACTGACACGTCGATGTGGATAGGGGGGTGCTCCCTCTGCTGTTTCCTGAAGTCCACAATCATCTCCTTTGTTTTGTTGACGTTGAGTGTGAGGTTATTTTCCTGACACCACACTCCGAGGGCCCTCACCTCCTCCCTGTAGGCCGTCTCGTCGTTGTTGGTAATCAAGCCTACCACTGTAGTGTCGTCCGCAAACTTGATGATTGAGTTGGAGGCGTGCATGGCCACGCAGTCGTGGGTGAACAGGGAGTACAGGAGAGGGCTCAGAACGCACCCTTGTGGGGCCCCAGTGTTGAGGATCAGCGGGGTGGAGATGTTGTTACCTACCCTCACCACCTGGGGGCGGCCCGTTAGGAAGTCCAGGACCCAGTTGCACAGGGCGGGGTCGAGACCCAGGGTCTCGAGCTTGATGACGAGTTTGGAGGGTACTATGGTGTTAAATGCTGAGCTGTAGTCGATGAACAGCATTCTCACATAGGTATTCCTCTTGTCCAGATGGGTTAGGGCAGTGTGGAGTGTGGTTGCGATTGCGTCGTCTGTGGACCTATTGGGTCGGTAAGCAAATTGGAGTGGGTCTAGGGTGTCCGGTAGGGTGGAGGTGATATGGTCCTTGACTAGTCTCTCAAAGCACTTCATGATGACGGAAGTGAGTGCTACGGGGCGGTAGTCGTTTAGCTCAGTTACCTTAGCTTTCTTGGAAACAGGAACAATGGTGGCCCTCTTGAAGCATGTGGGAACAGCAGACTGGGATAAGGATTGATTGAATATGTCCGTAAACACACCAGCCAGCTGGTCTGCGCATGCTCTGAGGACGCGGCTGGGAATGCCGTCTGGGCCTGCAGCCTTGCGAGGGTTAACACGTTTAAATGTTTTACTCACCTCGGCTGCAGTGAAGGAGAGCCCGCAGGTTTTGGTAGCGGGCCGTGTCAGTGGCACTGTATTGTCCTCAAAGCGGGCAAAAAAGATATTTAGCCTGTCTGGGAGCAAGACATCCTGGTCCGCGACGGGGCTGGTTTTCTTTTTGTAATCCGTGATTGACTGTAGACCCTGCCACATACCTCTTGTGTCTGAGCTGTTGAATTGCGATTCTATTTTGTCTCTGTACTGGGACTTTGCCTGTTTGATAGCCTTGCGGAGAGAATAGCTACACTGTGTTTATTCGGTCATGTTTCCGGTCACCTTGCCCTGGTTAAAAGCAGTGGTTCGCGCTTTCAGTTTCACGCGAATGCTGCCGTCAATCCACGGTTTCTGGTTTGGGAATGTTTTAATCGTTGCTGTGGGTACGACATCGTCAATGCACTTCCTAATGAACTCGCTCACCGAATCAGCATATTCTTCAATGTTGTTGTTGGACGCAATGCGGAACATATTCCAATCCGCGTGATCGAAGCAGTCTTGAAGCGTGGAATCAGATTGGTCGGACCAGCGTTGAACAGATCTGAGTGCGGGAGCTTGTTGTTTTAATTTCTGTTTGTAGGCTGGAATCAACAAAATGGAGTCGTGGTCAGCTTTTCCGAAAGGGGGGCGGGGGAGGGCCTTATATGCGTCACGGAAGTTAGTATAACAGTGATCCAGAGTTTTGCCAGCCCTGGTAGGACAATCGATGTGCTGATAGAATTTAGGGAGTTTTGTTTTTAGATTAGCCTTGTTAAAATCCCCAGCTACGATGAATGCAGCCTCAGGGTGTGTGGTTTCCAGTTTACAGAGAGTCAGATAGAGTTCGTTCAGGGCCATCGATGTGTCTGCTTGGGGGGGAATATATACGGCTGTGATTATGACCGAAGAGAATTCCCTTGGTAGATAATGCTGTCGACATTTGATTGTGAGGAGTTCTAGATCAGGTGAACAGAATGACTTGAGTTCCTGAGTGTTGTTATGATGATCACACCACGTCTCGTTAATCATGAGGCATACCCCCCCGCCCCTCTTCTTACCAGAAAGATGTTTGTTTCTGTCTGCGCGATGCGTGAAGAAACCAGCTGGCTGCACCGACTCCGTTAGCGTCTTTTGAGTTAGCCATGTTTCCGTGAAGCAGAGCACGTTGCAATCCCTGATGTCTCTCTGGAATGTTACCCGTGCTCGGATTTCATCGACCTTATTGTCAAGAGACTGGACATTGGCGAGTAGTATGCTAGGGAGTGGAGCGCGATGTGCCCGTCTCCAAAGCCTGACCAGGAGACCGCTACGTTTGCACCTTTTACGGCGTCGCGTAGGCTCCCCGGCTGGGATCAGGTCCATTGTATTGGGTGGAAGGCAAAACACTGGATCCGTTTCGGGAAAGTCATATTCCTGGTAGGAACGGTGGTTAGTTGACGTTACTCGTATATTCAGTAGTTCCTCCCGACTGTATGTAATGAAATCTAAGATCACCTGGGGTACCAATGTAAGAAATAACACATAAAAAAACAAAATACTGCATATTTTCCAAGGAACGCGAAGCGAGGCTGCCATCTCGCTCGGCGCCGGAAGTGTCCCTCATACTTATTGTGTTCTTCAAATTTTTTCTTATTTATCGTGTTTTTTTCTTCTAGTGTTACACTGTTATTGACTATTGCATTGTTGGGTTTTGAGTTTGTAAGAAAGGCATTTCACTGTACTTGTGCATGTGACATTAACATTTGAAACTTGATCTGCACACAATTCCTGAAAGCTGAAAATTTCCTAGTTCTTCCATGGCCTGCATACTCACCAGACATGTCACCCATTGAGCAAGTTTGGGATGCTCTGGATCGACGTGTACAACAGCTTGTTCCAGTTCCCGGCAATATCCACAGCTTTGAACAGCCATTGAAGAGGAGTGAAACGTTCCACAGGCCACAATCAAAAGCCTGATCAATTCAATGTGAAGGAGATGTGTCCCGCTGCATAAGGCAAATGATGGTCACATCAGATACTGACAGTTTTTGTCATCCACGCCCCATCTTTTTTTTAAAGGTATCTGTGACCAACAGATTAATATCTGTATTCCCAGTCATGTGAAATCCATAGATTAGGACCTAATTAATTTATTTCAATTGACTGATTTCCTTATATGAACTGTAACTCAGTGAAGTCTTTAAAATGATTGCATGTTGCGTTTATATATTTTTTTATGTTGCGTTTATATAATTTTTCATATTTCTGTATAATGATAACAAAGCCTTTTCCCTGTAATTTTAATTTGATAGTATAGAGTATACTGTAGGCCTATCCTTCTCGTTCAGTCAATCAACCATTCACTGCTCCACCAGGTGTGTGGGAAACTTTGATCTTGTCCCTCCCTCCTCCACTGATAAATAAGGGCTGATGCTGAGAGTGGTGGTGGGGGTACCCATGATGTATTGAGCATTTGGTTAAGAAAAAGTGAAGAAAAAGAGCAGAGTATTGATTGATTTTATTTTAGGTAAAACACATTGTACAGTATAAAAAACATATTTTAAGAACAAGAAAATCCAGAGGATGACACGTGAAAGTGTAAAAACACTTATTTCCGGTGTGGTCCTCGGTTAATGATATACTACTTTTCATTGAGCTATAAAACATTTACTACTGATCCGGTGCAGCTTGTTATTATAGGTACAGTGTCAGTGATAATATTAGCATGTACAGTTGAAGTCGGAAGTTTACATACACTTATGTTAGAGTCATTGAAACTTGTTTTTCAATCACTCCACAAACTATAGTTTTGGCAAGTCGGTTAGGACATCTACTTTGTGCATGATACAAGTACTTTTTCCAACAATTGTTTACAATTGTTGGAAAAACAATTGAAAAACAAACAACACCAATTGACAGATTATTTCACTTATATTTAATTTATAATTCACTGTATCACAATTCCAGTGGGTCAGAAGTTTACATACACTAAGTTGACTGTGCCTTTAAACAGTTTGGAAAAGTCCAGAAAATTATGTCATGGCTTTAGAAGCTTCTGATAGGCTAACTGACATCATTTGAGTCAATTGGAGGTGTACCTGTGGATGTATTTTAAGGCCTACCTTCAAACTCAGTGCCTCTTTGCTTGACATCATGGGAAAATCAAAAGAAATCAGCCAAGACCTCAGAAAAAAAATTGTAGACCTCCACAAGTCTGGTTCATCCATGGGAGCAATTTCCAAACGCCTGAAGGTACCACGTTCATCTGTACAAACAATAGTACGCAAGTATAAACACCATGTGACCACGCAGCCGTCATACCGCTCAGGAAGGAGACGCGTTCTGTCTCCTAGAGTTGAACGTACCTTGGTGCAAAAAGTGCTAATCAATCCCAGAACAACAGCCATGGACCTTGGCAAGATGTTGGAGGAAACAGGTACAAAAGTACCTATGTCCACAGTAAAACGAGTCCTATATCGACATAAGCTGAAAGGCCACTCAGCAAGGAAGAAGCCACTGCTCCATAAAAAAGCCAGACTACGGTTTGCAACTGCCCATGGGGACAAAGATCGTACTTTTTGGAGAAATGTCCTCTGGTCTGATGAAACAAAAATAGAACTGTTTGGCCATAATGACCATCGTTATGTTCTTGGGGGGAGTGGAAGAAGAGGAGGATGTCATCAATGAAGACAAACTAGTTCAACATGTCATGGAGAACATAATTTACCAGAGTCTGGAACACAGCAGGCGCGTTGGTAAGGCCAAATGACATGACCAAATACTCGTAGTGGCCGCTGGCCATGTGGAAAGCGGTCTTCCACTCATCCCCCTGCCGTGTCCGCACCAGGTGGTAGGCGTTCCATAGATCCAGCTTGGAAACCCCGGTGGCCCCCTGGAGTGGCTCGAAGGCTGAGGAGATGAGTGGTAGCGGGTAGCGGTTCTTCCCCGTTATGTCATTGAGTCCCCGGTAGTTAAAGCACGGGCTCAGGGTCTTGTCCTTCTTCTCCACAAAGAAGGACCCTGCGCCAGCAGGAGAGGAAGAAGGACGGATAAATCCTGCAGCTAGGGAGACCCCAATGTAGGTCTCCATAGCCTTGGTCTACAGTCCCAACAGCGAGTACAGTCATCCCTGGAGTGGAGTGGTGCTAGGTAGAAGGTCAATCCCGCAGTCATATGGTTGATGTAGCAGAAGCGAAGTGGCCCGGGCCTTGTTGAACACCTCCCAAAGATCCTGGTACTCAGCGGGAATGGCGGAGAGGTCCGGGGAACTTCCGAGCCGCCAGGAAGATGTTACATAGGCTCGGGAAATGGTGACTCGGCCGTCTTCGGCGACTCTCGGGGAATCTTGGGTAGCCTCGGCTTCTCTTGGCAACGGGGCCGTCGGGGACATCCGGGATGCCTCGGAGGTGAGGTGGAATCCTTGGACGGGTGAGCAAAATTGAATCTTCTCTCCCTCTGTCGTTCCCGTAGTCACCCAACGATCCTGATGGTCAAGGCGATGAGGGAATCGAGATCTATATGTAATTCCTGGGCTGCAAGCTCGTCCTTGAACTCCTCCGAGACTCTGTGTAGGAACATGTCAAACAGCGCTTCCTGGTTCCTGGCACTCTCAGCTGCCAACGTGCGGAAATCCTACCGAAACTGGAGTAGCTTCTGGGTAGCCTCTCATCCGGAGAATGGGGCATCAAACACCTTCTTTACTTCTCCCATGAACTCCTCCAGACTGACGCATATGGACAACAGTTGCTCCCATACAGCTGTAGCCCAGGCGAGCGCCCTCCCGAACATCAGCTTACTAAGGGGCTGTGAGGTTACCGTCATAGTAGACTGCCTCCCAACCAACCCACAGAATTTCTCCAGCAAGATGTCCAACGCCTGGGCATGGCATTCGGCCAAGGTGTGGACCCCCTCCATAAGGCCACGAAGCAATTCCTCGTGCCTACCAATGGTGGCTCCTTGGGAGGAGATGGAGTTGCGCAGCTCGTCCGAGTCTGCTGGGTCAGTCATGGTCAGTTCGTACTATCACATTTCAGGTAAGACCCAGATGCAGACAACGTCGAAGTAACAACAGTTTATTAATCGAACAGGTGCAGGCAAAAGACGGGTCAAGTGCAGGCAGAGGTCAGTAATCCAGATAGGTGGGGCAAAGGTACAGGACGGCAAGCTCAGGGTCAGGGCAGGCAGAATGGTCAACACCGGGGAGACTAGGAAACAGGAACAATCAAGGACAGGAGCAGAGGGGAAAACTCGGATAGGCTTGACGAAACAAAATGAACTGGCAACAGACAAACAGAGACCACAGGTATAAATATACAGGGGATAATGGGGAAGATGGGCAACACCTGGAGGGGGATGAAGGTGAAAAGACAGGTGAAACAGATCAGAGTGTGACAGTTAGGGTCCAGATGAAGCTGTCCCAACAGCAGAGCTTTCTTTTCAGCACCATGGAGTGAATCATTACCACTGCTACACCTGGCTATCAGCGGAACATTATCTGGCAGCGAAACAGTTCATTCAGCTTCATTTACTGCGTTTAAAAAAAACATAGCTGATATGGCAGACTTGCTTAAATAAATGTGGTTTCTACTGACAATTGAGATGTACAAACTATGGCATAACGGGAGGACAAGCAGATAAGAGGCAATCTGTAATTTTGATGAAGACATAAATGAGCGAGCTAAGACGAACATAGTCTATATAACTATTTGTTCAACACTTTTAAAATGTACAGCAACAGAATTGAGAACATGGGCCGTTCTTACAGTATTCTCCCTGTACACCAAGTCAGAACCGTAGAATAAATGAAGGGGGCATATAAGCAGACAAAAAAAGCTCTTACAATAGTCGATGAATGCTATAGGCTACATGTGCACCACCAAGTCAGAACAGTAAGTTATGAGGGGGAAAGAGACCAAATTATTAGGGTGAGGCACATGGGCTACTAACAGCTTACTACACAACATACACTTAGTATTACTTTCTTAGCTACAGTATGCATATCTCCCTGGCACATTAAATAATTTATGGAGCAGCATACAATACATTTTTGGACTCACTTGAACAGGAAGGTGGCACGGCGATCCTTCTTGTGGGCAAATTTTGTCATCCAACTTTGTCATCAAAGTCTGGCATTCTCTGGATTTATGATGCTTTCAAGACAACTGGGAACTCCGAAAAAAAACAAGGTCGAACCATGACATCAGTGGTCTTAAGGTCGGAACTCTAGAAAGAGGCCCGTGCTCTCGACTTGGAATTCCAAGTTGGATGACCGTTCAAAACGTATTTTCCCAGTCGGAGCTCATTTTTTCAGAGTTCCCAGTTGTCTTGAACTCACTGAAGTCTGAGATTTCCCAGTTCCAAGGTTCCAGTTGTTTTGAACGTGGCAGAAGTCATGCTGGTTTGACAGCTTGGCCAATATATTTCACCTTTTTTGGCCCATGGTTTTGTCGTGTCTTTGGCTATATCGGATTAAGTGATATGACATGCTGTTCTATAAAATCCTTTCTCTGTAATTAATATTACCTGATTGAGCTAATCATGTACATTTAATTAACTAGAAAGTCGGGGCACCACGAAAGAGTGTTTATACAGCCAGAATAATTACAGAGAGCAACGTGAAATACATAAATACTCATCATAAAACATTTATGAAAAATACATGTTGTACAGCAAATGAAAGATAAACATCTTGTGAATCCAGCCAATATTTCCGATTTTTTAAGTGTTTTACAGCGAAAACACAACATATATTTATGTTAGCTCACCACAATAGCCCAAAACACAACGACATTTTTTCACGGTAAAGATAGCTTTCACAAAACCCACAAATAGAGATAAAATGACCTTTGAACAACTTCATCAGATGACAGTCTTATGACATCATGTTATTGTTAGGAATTTTGTTAATAAATAGTTAAAACAAATTCTAGCTTTAGATAAAACTATAACTAATTGAACTCTGCATGCCTGGGGAAAAGAGATTTGTGTTGTGGGTCATAAAATAAGCAGAAAGGGTCGTTAAACTATGGTTGAACTGACCCAACTTAGCCCTGAGGTGTTTAGATAACTTTTTAGGTTTTCCATTATCTTGAGTTGTCTGCTAAAGTGGTAATCAATTATAGTGAGCCTTCAGGATAAATGATTATATGGTGTTTCATGTGAGTGCCCTGTGAGGTTAGAATGAACTTTTGAACCTGTTTTCTATTTGTCAGGACAATGAGACTTAATTCTGTAATCTATGACGTCATATCTTGTATATAAACCTGTTTTTATGATCAAATGGCAGCTTGCTCCGAGAATAAACACTACTATTATCTAATTTTGATAAGACTGTATCCTGTCTATTTTATGTTAATAAGTATCTTACAAATTCGTATAAATAGACAGATTGAATTTAATTAATGAGTATATTGTAGGAATTATTTAATTCCACTAACAGTTATACAATACATTTATGTTTTGTTCGGAAATGTGCATATTTATAGCTACAAATCTGGGTTTTACAACGCAGCCATCATCACAAATAGCACCAAATTGTCCGGAGAGATTTTACACAGCCACGTAATCTAACCAAAAAACTCATCATAAACTTTGCTGAAAAATACATGTTGTACAGCAAATGAAAGATACACTGGTTCTTAATGCAACTGCTGTGTTAGATTTAAAAAAATAACTTTAGTACAAAGCACAGCATGCAATAATCTGAGACAGCGCTCAGCCATTCTCCGCCATGTTGGAGTCAACATATTCCACAAAAATACGAAATAACATCATAAATATTCTCTTACCTTTGATGATCTTTCATCAGAATGCAGTGCAAGGAGTCCTAGTTCCACAATAAATCGTTGTTTTGTTTTAGAATGTCCATTTCTTCTGTCGAATTAGCAACTTTGGCTAGCATGGTGGAGCTCAAGTGTCCATCAACGTTTGGCGCATGGAACGAAAAATTCAAAAACTGATAATAAAAGTCGAATAAACTGGTCAAACTCAGTTGAGAATCCATCTTTAGTATGTTTTTCTCGTATGTATCCAATAACGTCCCAGACGGAGCATTTCTTCGTGTCTACCTAACGCATTGCAGACAAAGATATGGCGTTCCAACTGTGTAGCAAAATACTGCCAATATGGCTGACCTGTCACTCCAAAAGCTCTCATTCGGTCCCACATCAGGCTAGACACCTCATTCAACGTTCTACAGCCTGTTGACATCTAGTGGAAGGCGTATGAAGTGCATACAGATCCAAAAATACAAGGCAATTGAATAGGCAAAGCCTGTCACAGAGACCCATTTCAGAATTTTCACTTCCTGTTTGGAACTTTGCCTGCCAAATGAGTTCTGTTTTACTCACAGATATAATTCAAACAGTTTTAGAAACTTCAGAGTATTTTCTATCCAATAGTAATAATAATATGCATATCATATGATCTAGAACAGAGTACGAGGCCGTTTAATTTGGGCACTATTTTTCCCCAAAGTGAAAACAGCGCCCCCTATTAAGAAGAGGTTTTAAGTACCAACGCATAATTTCCACTGGTTGGATTACCGAAATATGGTTCCTTTCCCCCCACCGTTTGATGTTCCAAGACTCTCTATGTTTAACAAAGGCTATTCAAGAGTCCTTCAGTAGAGTCAAGAGAGAGAGGGGAGAAAGGTATTTATGGGGGGGTCATAAACCTTACGTCATGACAGTGTTGAATGTTTATCCTTTTAAGCTTGGAAAAGAGACCCTTAAGCTGATGTATAACACTTGTATGTTTTAGGAATTTTTATTATGAGTATTTCTGTTTTTGAATTTGGCGCTCTGCAATTTCATTGGCTGTTGTCGAGGTGGGACGCTACCGTCCCACCTATCCCAAAGAAGTTTAAACCCAGACTTGGACCACACATCAACTCCACTGAATAGCAGGCTAGTGATTGCTTTGCAACGCTTGCAGTTAGCCACTGATTCCTTCCAAACCACTCATTGTTGAATTTGTGATTTCCAACTTGTTGTGTAATGTCCAATGGCTGATCAGCACTGATACGTTTTATCTATAACTATTTCTTCATATGACAAGGATTGAGAAGGATTTGCCTGTAGATTGTCGACGTGATTCATGATGATGACTGCTTTTCTAGCTTGCTAGCTAAGATTGTGAAAGTATGATGTTGACAGGATCAGTCCAATCAAAGCTACGGTAGATATAACACGATTTGACGTAATTTTATCTGTGGCCAATGACCTTGAATTTATGAGGTCTCCCTGTATATTTTGCAGTGACGTAGTGTCCCCGTGAGTGACAGAACACTGAGCCAATCACGGCGCAACAAGAGAACATTACCAACCTATACGCTACGTATTTTCCACAGAAAGCACTGAGCTAGGCTGAAACACCTCCACAGAAAGCACTGAGCTCGGCTGAAACACCTGCATTTTGGACCTGCCTTACTCAAGAAAGCAAAAAAGAGACCATGTTTGTATGCGGCTTTATTAACTCAATTTTTTGGGGGTGACATTGTTTTCAAACTGGTATGTGACATGTATTAATACCAAAATAACATGCAAAACAGGCAATAAACCGGTGGGGCTCAAAACCTGTGGGGCTCTGAGCCACCTGCCCTGAATGACGGGTTGCCACTGTACAGTATATACTGTAGGTCTATGGAGCAGGTAGCTACACTGTAAAAATATAAAGTCTCAAAACACCATGATTGTGTAATGAAACCATGAAAGTTAGTGCACCTAAGCTGAGATCTGGTATTTGGAGGGTGTTTGAATGTAAACCCAATATAAATGTTTTAATGCACAGAATGTGTTTAAAAACAGAAATTAAGAGCTCTGAAACACCCAAAGTGGTTCTTCAACCTTAATATTGGTGTTTTTAAGAGAGTGTTGTGAAAACAATTTGAGGGTTTCAGTGCATGTAAAGGGCAGCATTAAAACAAAACAAAAAATGTTTCTCATTGAATCAATGGTTTAGAAATTAAAATGGTTTATATCCCAAATATTCATTGATATAAGGGCCTATGGAGAATATTTTTTTGTGGAACTCCACCTTAATTTTTTCAATGCTTTATTTAGATGGACTAGAAATAGGAGGGGAAGTAAGATGGTACATTTCGTTGGAATTTTACCCACTCAACCACACTGTAAGAAATTATTCTCGGGTGATTTTTATTTTTATTTTTAAACAACCAACACATACTTCCAAAAATGAATGCAAGTGTCATGGTAATTTCCTGTATTACTCAATGATGAGAGAGACAACCACACACATCAGTGTTATATTATAAAGTCCATATTTAATATATATGAGCTTCAGCATAGTCCTTTTTGACTCTCAGATCAATTCAGTGTCTATAAATGAATTCTCTGAGAGTCTCTACAAAACAATTCTTAGTATCATTTATAGCCAAGATACACCCCTCTCAACTTACAAAGAACCTTTTACTTGAAAGAGGAGTATCCCATAGCTAGATAGCATTAGCTATAAATTATCGTTCAGTTTGGTCTCCTAAGACGAGGTTTCAATCTCATGCTTGGTACCAAAACATTACCCCATCCAATGGCATATATCAATTGTCAATTCTAGATACTCCCATCTCAAATACACCCCCTCCTGGATAAGCTCAGAAAAGACAGTGAGCCTCTTAGGTCATATACTAGGTCAAGATAAGGGCAACCTCAGAGGGGACATACAATGGTTCCAGACACTGCCATACTCCTTCCCCCAATGAGAAAAGTAGGGAGTGACTGGCGTACAGACATTGTATGAGATAACTAACTGGTTCCCCATTAATAACGCCATCCCTTCACATGGTTTAGGAATAGTTACAGACACATTCCCATAAGAAGACAATGTTCCATTCTGTCCTCCTCCCCTTCTGATATTCTACATAGCACCACATGGTTTAACAGATACATTGACATATGAAGACAAGCCTGACCTCTCCCCTCTCTGGGCCCCAAGTGACTAAGCCCTAGCTGAGAAGGGAAAATGCACTGCCAACCCTATAGTCCAAAGGCAACCATTTTAATGACAAGTATCTCACAAGCATATGATGAAAATAACATCTTATCTATCTATGTTACCTAACTAATTCTGATTCAACCACGACACAAGTCAAACAGAGCCCGTGTTCTAGTGATAACACACCCGGCTTAGACACCGGGGTTAAATTCCCTGGTCCAAGCCTTCAGTCTGTTTCTCCCACCTATAGTCCTTTCAGAAACTATTCATACCCCTTGACATTTTCCACATTTTGTTAAGTTACAGCCAGAATTGAAATCATTAAATCAATTAAATTGAGAGCTTTTGTCACTGGCATACACACAATACCTCATAATGTAAAAAAAAATTTTTTTTTAAGCCGAATTAAATAAAAGTGAAAAGCTGAAATAAGTATTCAACCCCTTTGTTATGGCAAGCCTAAATATGTTTTGGAGTAAAGATTAGCTTAATAAGTCACATAATAGAGCCCCGCAGTGGAGGTTTCATATTACCCATAAAACCTAGCGGTCAAACAGGGAAATGGTTCCAATCGTTGTTCCAATCGTTGTTTTAGAAACACTTCAAATAAAGGCTGTGTTTTGTGTAGGCTTACTCTGGCGTGGCGTTGTGATAACCAAATCTCGCTCTGACAAGGTGACTTTTAGTGATGGCGTGATGACTATGTCTTATCGGCCCTCAACCAATCATGCTATTTTGTTTGTTTTTTCGTGTTGTTCGTAACTTGTTTTGTACATAATGTTGCTGCTACTGTCTCCTATGACCGAAAAGAGCTTCTAAACATCAGAACTGGGATTACTCACCTCAAAATGGACAAAGAGTTTTTTTGAATGAGTCGGACGCGAGGGATATACTGTTGACACCCAACCAGGCCCCGATCCCCGTGATTCGCTGGAGAAGGAAACAGAGATTTCGGGGCAAAAGATCAGGGTTCCTTGTGAGGACAAGGCGACGAGTAACTAATCTGCCCTTGGCCCCCATTCTACCAGCTAAAGTTCAATCGCTAGAAAATAAATGGGACGAACTGAAAGCACGTATATCCTACCAACGTAACATTAAAAACTGCTTCACTGAGTCGTGGATGAACGACGACATTAAGAACATAGAGCTGGCAGGTTATACACTCTATCGGCAAGACAGAACAGCACCCTCTGGTAAGACACGGAGTGGGGGCCTATGCATTTATGTAAACAACAGCTGTTGCACAAAAGTTTTGCTCGCCTGACTTTGAGTATCTTATGATAAGCTGTAGACCACACTATTTACCCAGAGAGTTATCTGTATTTTTCTTAGCTGTCTACATACCACCACAGAGCAAGGTTGGAACTAAATCCACAGTAAAGGAGCTGTATTCCGCCATAAGCAAACAGGAAAACGCTCATCCAGAGGCGGCGTTCCTAGTGGCCGGTGACTTAATGCGGGAAACTTAAATCAGTTTTACCGAATTTCTATCAACATGTCCAATGTGCAACCAGAGGGAAAAAAAATTGACACCACCTCTACTCCGTACAAAGCTCTCCCTCGCCCTCCATTTGGCAAATCTGACCATAACTCTATCCTCCTGATTCCTGCTTACAAGCAAAAAGTGACTCGGTATATAAAAAAGTGGTCAGATGAAGCAGATGCTAAACTACAGGACTGTTTTGTTAGCACAGACTGGAATATGTTCCGGGATTCTTCCGATGGCATTGAGGAGTACACCACATCAGTCACTGGCTTTATCAATAAGTGCATCGAGGATGTCGTCCCCACAGTGACTGTACGTACATACCCCAACCAGAAGCCATGAATTACAGGCAACATTCGCACTGAGCTAAAGGGTAGAGCTGTCGCTTTCAAGGAGCGGGACTCTAACCCGGAAGCTTATAAGAAATCCCGCTATGCCCTCCGACGAACCATCAACCAGCATCAATACAGGACTAAGATCGAATCGTACTACACTGGCTCCAACGCTCGTTGGACGTCGTAGGGCTTGCAAACTATTACAGACTACAAAGCAAGCACAGGTGGTAGGTGGATGAATCCCAGGAAAATATTCCAGTCTGTGCTAGCAAACAGTCCTGTAGCGTAGTATCCGCGTCATCTGATAAATAACTCTTTATGTTGTTGTTTGTTTAAAGTATTCCAATTTTCCCAGAAGTGGTTCGATTCTATGGAATCTTCAATTACATTGAGTTGATTTCTGACGCACTGTTCCTTCTTTATTATTAGTTGTATTTCTGTATTGTTTTAGTGATTCACCATAGCGAAGGCGTAGACTCAGGTTTTCTAGGTCACTATGTTTTTGGTTGGATAGGTTTCTCAATTTCTTTCTTAGGTTTATGCATTTTTCATCAAACCATTTGTCCTTGTTGTAAATGTTCTTAGGTTGTCTGCATTAAATATTTTTATTTGATAGGGAAGCTGAAAGGTCAAATATACTGTTTAGGCTTTCTACTGCCAATTGTACAGCTTCACTATTACAGTGAAATGTTTTGTCCAGGAAGTTGTCTAAAAGGGATTGGATTTGTTGTTACCTAATAGTTTTTAGGTAGGTTTCTACACTACTTTCCTTCCATCTATAGCATTTTGTAATATTGTGCAGTTCCTTTGGCTTTGATGCCTCATGATTGAGTATTGCTCTGTTCAGGTAGACTGGGATCTTGCTGTCATCTGATAGGGGTGTTAGTGGGCTGACTGTGAACACTGAGAAACTCTTGGTTGAGGTCAGTGATAAAGTAATCCACAGTACTTCTGCCAAGGGATTAGCTGTAGGTGTACCTACTGTACCATAGGAGTCTCCTCGAAGCCTACCATTGACTATGTACAGACCCAGCGTGCAACAGAGCTGCAGGAGTTGTCACCCATTTATGTTGGTTGTTTTGTCATAGTTGTGTCTAGGGGGGCACATTTGGGAGGGAATATTGTCATCTCCAGGTAGGTGTTTGTCCCCCGATGTGCTGAAAGTGCCAGGTTCTTGTCCAGTTCTGGCATTTAGGTCACCACAGACTAGTACATGTCCCTGGGACTGGAAATGGTTGACATCCCCCTCTAGGATGGAGAAGCTGTCTTCATTAAAGTATAGGGATTCTATTGGGGGATATAGGTAGCACACATTAGGACATTTTTCTTTGTTGAGATAATTTCCTTATTCATTTCTAGCCAGATGTCAAATGTTCCTGTTCTGACTAATTTAATAGAGTGGGTTATGTCTGCTCTGTATCGAATTAGCATACCCCCTAAGTCTCTTTCCTGTTTCACACCTGGTAGTTTGGTGCATCGGACTACCAGCTCTAACCTAGTGGGAAACCAGTGGGTCCGTCCACTATACCATGTTTCTTGTAGGATGACAATGTATGTATTTCCAAGTCATTTGATGAAGTCTGGGTTACTGCTCTTTACACCAAAGGCAGATGACCTCAGTCCTTGTATATTCCAGGATGAAATAGTAAAATCTTTGTGTTCCATAGTGTCTAGTGTTGTATTCGTGTGTTTAGGCTCGGACCATTACAGTAGGTGTGAGCAGAGCATGTTGAGCATCTGATACATACCTCTTAGATCACAGGAGGGAGCTTGTGTAACCGATGTGAAATGGCTAGCTAGTTAGCGGGGTGCGTGCTAATAGCGTTTCAATCGGTGACGTCACTCGCTCTGAGACCTTGAAGTAGTTGTTCCCCTTGCTCAGCAAGGGCCATGGCTTTTGTGGAGCGATGGGTAACAATGCTTTGGAGGGTGGCTGTTGTCGATGTGTGCATAGGGTCCCTGGTTCGAGCCCAGGTATGGGTGAAGAGATGGACGGAAGCTATACTGTTACATTGGTGCCGTGACCCGGATCACTGGTTGCTGCGGAAAAGGGGGGTGAGTGTAACTGATGTGAAAGGGTTAGCGGGGTGCGCGCTAATAGCATTTCAATTGGTGACATCACTCGCTGTGAGACCTTGAAGGAGTTGTTCCCCTTGCTCTGCAAGGGATGTGGCTTTTGTGGAACGATGGGTAACGATGCTTCGTAGGGTGGCTTTTGTCGATGTGTGCAGAGGGTCCCTGGTTCGAGCCCAGGTAGGGGCGAGGAGAGGGACGGAAGCTATACTGTTGTTATTGGGCAAAAAAAAAAGCTATAGAAAAGCTATTGCTCCTCTGTGGCTAAATTGTTGGCCTTTTCATGGTGTAGTAGGCTATTCTGAATTATTTCATTTATTTCTGAACAGGCAGAAATTCTATAATATTCTATAACTTTGGTAAATTATTTTAAATTTAAGTTCAATGAACTTTGATCACTTATATTTATACAATGGACAATTATTTTTCGTGCCACATGAGGTACCGGATCCGGCCAAATAGGTTCCGGAGCGAAACAGTCCAAAACAGAGAGGCGCTGGACCCGGCTCAAATTAAGCACTGAATAGTATTTTATGCATTAATAACCATGTTTGCCACTGCATTGCACTGCACTCTCCCCTACATGTAGCCATATCTATTAACTTAAAAACAGATTACGTTTTTACGATCCGAATTCTTCATTTAGATCGTAAAACGTATTTTTTGTCAATAGATATTGCTACCTTACATGCAGTCTAAAATATACCTTGGTATTTACTGGCCAGTGTTAATACAACCAATTTTGAAGGGCTGTTGTAGTCTTATATTTACGGTAATAAATACTTACGTAACGAATTGACCGGAAAAGCGATTGCTCACACGTTACCCACTCACAACATTGTTGCCATTAACTTGGACATTTTATACTATCTACTTCACATAGAGAATACACATCTGTAATTTGGGCAGGACAAGATGGCGAGCTGCAATTTTCAGGCGCAGATGGTATCCGTTATGGAGGTATTAGCTAAAGCAGCTGTAGCAGAAATAAACAAACGCGTAGATGATAGCTGTGCTGTTATACGTTTGGAAATGACCCAAAGCCAGCGAGATATTGATGTACTGAAACGGAAGTGGCAAATGATGGAGAGCGAGCTGGAGAAGACGCGCAGACGAAAAGGTAGTTGTGTTATTATTCATGGTAAATTAATGTTGGAGAGTGGAGAATGAGCATAAATGAGCGTTTGGATCAGGGAAGTTTCCTCTCACGATCTATAACGTTACCTTACAAGCCATAATTTTGAATAAAGTTATATTTTAACTTAATTTACCGGTTGTCCGTGCAGTTACTCTATTTGCAGGTAGGAATGTGAGAAATATATCCACAGGAAAGTATCATTAAATTAACTTTTCATAGTGCTGGTTGTGTGTTCAGATTTCTATCACCTGAAGTATGCGTTTAACTTCTCGATCACACTGACAGGGTTTTTGCGTTTTGGTCCACCAGAAGTACATTAATTTACAATAGAATGCTACGTTTGCCTTGCAGTATTGCATTGCATTGCATTGTGTTCTATGTGGTGCATACCGTGGATTTCTCAAAAGTATACATCAAATTGTATGCGTAGAAGACTTGACATAAATGGTAGCAGAAAGTGAATGTTGAACTTTTGTTGCACACATATCCAGATGATGAATGCGTACCCATTTGCGCAAAACACTGTAGGTGTGATCATAGTGTAATGGATGGTGAAATCCCTGAGAGGTTTCCTTCCTCTCCTCAGCAACTGAGTTAGGAAGGACACCTGTATCTTTGTAGTGACTGGGTCTATTGATACACCATCCAAAGTGTAATTTAATAACTTCACCATGCTCAAATGGATATTCAATGTCTTATTTTTTATTTTTTACCCATCTACCAATAGGTGCCCTTCTTTGCGAGGCATTGGAAAACCTCCCTGTTTTTTGTGGTTCAATCTGTGTTTGAAATGTACTGCTCGACTGAGTGACCTTACAGATATTTGTATGTGTGGGGCACAGAGATGATGTAGTTATTCAAAAAATCATGTTAAACACTATTATTGCACACAGAATGAGCCATACTGCTCGTTCTGTGCGTGATTTCCTGCAAGACAGGAATGTCAGTGTTCTGCCATGGCCAATGAAGAGCCCGGATCTCAATCCCATTGAGTACGTCTGGGACCTGTTGGATCGGAGAGTGAGGGCTAGGGCCATTCCCACCAGAAAAATCCGGGAACTTGCAGGTGTCTTGGTGGAAGAGTGGGGTAACATGTCACAGCAAGAACTGGCAAATCTGGTGCAGTCCATGAGGAGATGCACTGCAGTACTTAATGCAGCTGTTGTCCACACCAGATACTGACTGTGCCAGGGACACATTCCATTTCTGTTAGTTACATGTCTGTGGAACTTGTTCAGTTTATGTCTCAGTTGTTGAATCTTATGTTCATACAAATATTTACCCATGTTAAGTTTGCTGAAAATAAACGCAGTTGACAGTGAGAGGACGTTTTATTTTTTGCTATGTCCATGTCCTCGTTCAGCCACGACTCTGAGAAACATAGAATATTACAGTTTTTCAGGTCCCGATGATTGGATTTGAAAAGTGTAATTATACTTTCCTGTGGGATATATTGTCTCACATTCCTCTACTATATATACAACAGTACGTGGACACCCCTTCAAATTAGTGGATTCGGCTATTTCAGCCACACCTGTTGCTGACAGGTGTATAAAATCGAGCACATAGCCATGCAATCTCCATAGACAAACATTGGCAAGTAGAATGGCCTTAATGAAAGCTTGGTGACTTGACCCTCATAGGATGCCACCTTTCCAACAAGTCAATTTGTCAAATTTCTGCCTTGCTAGAGCTGCGCCGATCAACTGTAAGTGCTGTTATTGTGAAGTGGAAACGTCTAGGAGCAACAGCGGCTCAGCCGCCAAGCGGAAGACCACACAAGCTCACAGATCGGGACTGCGGAGTGCTGAAGCGAGCATCGCGTAAAAATTGTCAGTCCTCAGTTGCAACACTCACTACTGAGTTTGAAACTGCCTCTGGAAGCAACGTTAGCACAAGAACTGTTCGTCGGGAGCTTCATGAAATTAGTTTCCATGGCCGAGCAGCCACACACAAGCCTAAGATCACCATGCACAATGCCAAGCGTCGGCTGAAGTGGCGTGAAGCTCGCACCTGTTGGACTCTGGATTAATGGAAACGTGTTCTCTGGAGTGATGAATCACGCTTCACCATCTAGCAGTTCGACGGATGCCAGGAGAACGCTACCTGCCCCAATGCATAGTGCCAACTGTAAAGTTTGGTGGAGGAGGAATAATGGTCTGGGGCTGTTTTTCATGGTTCGGCTAGGCCCTTTAGTTCCAGTGAAGGGAAATTTTAACGCTACAGCATACAATGACATTCTAGATGATTCTGTGTTCCCAACAGTTTGGGGAAGGCCCTATCCTGTTTCAGAATGGCAATGCCGCCGTGCATACAGAAATGGTATGAGATCGGTGTGGAATATCTTGTCTTGCCTGCACAGAGCCCTGACCTCAACCCCATCGAACAACTTTGGGATGAATTAGAATGCCGTCTGCGAGCCAGGCCTTATCGCCCAACATCAGTGTCCAAATATCACAAATGTTCTTGTGGCTGAATGGAAGCAAGTCCTTGCAGCAATGTTCCAACATCTGGGGGACAGCCTTCCCAGAAGAGTGGAGGCTGTTGTTGCAGCCAACAGGGACCAACTCCATATTAATACCCATGATTTTGGAATGAGATGTTCGACGAGCAAGTGTCCAAATACACATGATGATACATACACATGTAATGTACCTGCAAAAGGAACAAATACAGCGACAACCAGTAAAGTAAGTTAAACTATTGTTTTATTTGAAATTCTGGCTTGTAGAGGTTGTGAGAGAACTTTCCTGCTCTATTTCTATGAAATTCAACATCGCGTCTCCAGACTAGTAAATTGATTGCATATGGGAAACCCAAATGTGTGAATAGCTCTAATATTTGACTGAATACAATTATTTTGTAGGTTTTTACTCTATGGCATCAGAGAGATCTTCATATCCAGTCAAGATTATTTTGAATAAGCAGACGAGTAGCTCACAGTGCAGAGACGAAGAGCTGGCAGTTGAAGAGGACTCTCAACCCCAGGTGTGATACATCACCTTTAACAACTAAGATAAATTCTGATATTGGATTATCAGGAGATTTTATCGCTTTTGTGTGATTCATGAGTATGAAAAGGGTTAGATATGGTGTGTGTCCAGAATAATAACCTCAGTCCCCTGTTACAGCCTTCAGATGTGGAGCAGAGAGTGGAGACTGAACCCATACTGATCAAAGATGAGGAGACAGCAGAGGATGTGTGGAAGACTGACCCTCAGGAAGAGATCAGGATCACTGGAGAGGGTGGGTGCAACCATAAGGGGTACTGCTCAGTCTGTCTATGGAAGACTGTGTGTGGTGGTATGCACGTTCCAAATTGCTACATTGTTGTTTTATGTTCTGGCATATGTAGCGCACGACACACAGTCAGTTCTAAAGCTGTCATGTTTTGCTGTTAAGGGTCTTTTGTAATGTTTATTTTATGTTTATCCCCAAATCTTTAGAGTCTGGTTCCAAGCCTGGGAAATCACCATCCTTTGAGCAACGGCACTGTGATGAGGACTTAATCACACAACCCAATATATCTCACAAAGACTCAGTGGAACATTACCCCAATTCTGATTGTCCAGAGGAACCAGGAACACCCCGGCTCGCATCTACAGAGGTGTTCAGCGCAGAGCAACAGCGGCCAGACGAGGACTCACTAGATCTAGTGATGGTGAAAGATGAGAAAGAGGAGTTAGATCAGACCACGGCCCTGGCAGGACCTGACCAGTTTGTCATGGATGAGTCTGATGGGCATCTATGGGCCTCTGTGGGTCCAGACAGAGACACTGACCCTGATGGCCACCCAGATTTCTCCTTTCATTCCGCAGAAGAGTACTCTCAGAATATCTCAATGTTCCCAACTCATAGTGGTCTTCCATCTGTTCCTACTATGACAGATGAAGTAGGGCCATCGCTTCACTCTTCTATATGGAAACCACATGCTAACATGTTCAGTGCAGCAGCACACATGAAAAGACATGTCAGGACATCGGCTGATGAGACTAGTCAACAGATGCCAGAGGGACAGAGTAGCGAGACGCTGAACTCAAATAATGAAGGAAATAGTTTAGCTCTACAGCCAAGGCAGCATCAATACAGGGCTTCAGAAGCAACAGTGAGATTGAGTGAGTGCATGACAGGGTCAAACATGGCCACCACTTCCACCTTCTCTGGATACAGCCTGAGTCGCAGTAGTTTTAACATGGTGAAGAGAATGAGGACTCAGTGGAAGTCGGGCGGCACCACCGAGAGGCGTTTCAGCTGCACCTTCTGTGGGAAGAGCTTCCAGCGTCTCTGCCAGCTCAAAGTACACCTCCGGAGTCACACCGGAGAGAAACCGTACACCTGCGAACAGTGTGGCAGGAGTTTTACCAAGCAGTGCAACCTGATCAGACATGCTGTGGTCCACAGCGGGGAGAAGCCCTTCAAGTGCACACAGTGTGGGAAATGCTTCACCCAGCGTTCCAATATGACATCACATCAGAGAACTCACATAGGAGAGAGTCCAGTGTCTCCATACGTGGCACCTGGATACCCTGGGGATCCACACACAAGTTTAATGTAGTCTCAGAACAGATGGAACATAATTGCATTATGCTTCGGAAACACTTTCTATGTAAATTTAGGTCCAGAAGGTATTTTGAGAAAGGATGACAACCTTTTCCTCCTCATTGATTTGTGAAATGGTTTTCATGTTTGACTGTTCACGGATCCTCACTTTTTTTAATAACCTATTTATTTACATCTAGTAACATTTTATATTTCTACCACAAAATCATAAAAACATATTATATTCAATAAAATGTATTTAAGGAACGAGTCAATCTGTGTGATTTAGATGAATAATATGTAGGATCCATTTAGTCTGTATTGTCTAGGTAGTGTCTGACTATCTGGGATGTCACGGCTTGCCACAAGGGACAGTCTCATATCAGGTCAGGTTAATAACTCAATTCCACTTGATTTTCAGAGTTAGATTTCTAAGTTATTCTGCTGCCCCAAAATGTTAAGTTACTGTATGTCTTCTCAAAACAAGGCAATAAAATATCTGTTTGTGTAATAGGCAATACATGTTTATACAACTTTACATTTTACATCTGGAAACTACACTTTTACTGTGTACATTGTCTAAACTGACACCACTGGTACTGTATAAAACTGGTCATCTGAATCAAGGTTCATTAGATGCTGTAGATTGCTAAATAGATGAGAGAAATTGATTGATATGATTAGTAGTTTCAAAGATTTACCTCTTCATTGATTTGCCAATCAAAAGGGGCAGAGATAATGGAGTGAGAGCAGGAAGTCAACAAATGTCGTGATTTCTTACTTCATCGCTTGCTTGTACCTGTGTAGAGTCAAGGTAGGAACAGTCTTACATTTCCTTCTTACTCTTTCTTATTTATTTTTCTTACATCAGTCATCCCGAAACTCGAAAGGAGTAACAGTGACCGTGTGTTAAGGGTGGAATGGTAGGGGTCAGGGGGATGGAGAGGTGGGGTCAGGCTCAGAGGCGTCATGTTCTACGACAGGCCTGCAGGCACAACGATGTGCAATTCAATTGACGTCCACTGTAGTGAGATGGCTGCAAGAGGCAGGGAGAAGAGGACCTCAGAACAGCCAGAGCCATGGTTTGGAGTGTCAGGGTGACCATCAGCATACTCATACACATTTTGATACATATTGTGAACCATGTGTAAACAAATTGTTATATGAATAATTTATTAACTGCACTGTAATTTGTGTCCTGTCTCCAGAGTTAGTGGTGTGTGGAGATTCCAAGGGAAACGTGTTTCAAGCAGCCACCAAACATCCACTCCTGGAGCAGCAAGAAACCTGTAAGATCTCTCCCTTTTCCTCTGAAGAAACTGATGTCTTTTTTCGATGATGATGAATATTATTTTGGATGGATTTTTCCCTAGGCACACAGTGACAGGATCAGTGTACTGTGACTCGCCAACAGCACGATCGTGATCTCAAAGTCCTATGACAGAACTGTCAAAATGTGGGACAGAAACACCAAGAAACAGGTGTATGTCATTCTAACTCGTAAATGTTCACGCACTCAAATAATTTCTCAAAGGATGGATGAATAGTCACAGTAATGTACTGTTTGTGTATGTATGCTTACACTATCTATCTGCATCTTTGTCCAGGCAGTGGTGGAAAAAGTACTCAATTGTCATACTTGAGTAAAAGTAAAGATACCTTTAATATAAAATGACTCTAGTCAAAGTGAAAGTCACCCAGTGAAATACTACTTGAGAAGTCTAAAAGTATTTGGTTTTAAATATACTTAAGTATCAAAAGTAAATGGAATTGCTCAAATGTACTTAAGTATCAAAGGATAAACCATTTCAAATTTCTTATATTAAGCAAACCAGACAGCAACATTCTATTTGATTTATTTATTGGCGGATAGCCAGGAGAACACTCCAACATTCAGACATAATTTACAAACAAAGCATTTGTATTTAGTGAGTCCGCCAGATCAGAGGCAGTAGGGACGACCAGGGATGTTCTCTTGATAAGTTGTGAAATGGACCATTTTCCTGTCAAAATGTAACGAGTACTTTTGGGTGTCTGGGAAAATGTATTGAGTAAAAAGTACATTATTTTCTTTAGGAATGTAGTGAAGTAATAGTTGGCAAAAAAATATAAATGGTAAAGTACAGACACCCCAAAAACCTGCTTAAGTAAAAATACTTTAAAGTACTACTTAAGTACTTTGTGTGTGTGTGTGTGCTTACACTATTTCTCTGTGTTTCTGTACGGGTGGGTTGGTTTGTGTGTGTGGGTCCTGTTCTGGTCTTGGAGGTGAACCCACACTGCTCCAGTGAACTGGTGTGTGGCGATGCACTGGGCCAGCTCTACTTCCTCTCCTGGAGAGAATAACCACCCAGTGTACACACATACATTGTATACACACACTGCTCTAAAAACACGCACAGAGTAATAATTAACTTACTCTCACACAGATATATCAGTACTGCTGTACTGTTATGCATATTCTCTCATGTAGCTCAATCAACACCACCTGCTATCTTCCACACACTATCTAATATGCATACTCTTTATCTAATACCTCTACTTACACTAGCATTCAAAAGTTTGGGGTCACTTAGAAATGTTCTTGCCTAGAAGGCCAGCGTCCCGGAGTCGCCTCTTCACTGTTGATGTTGAGACTGGTGTTTTGCGGGTACTATTTAATGAAGCTGCCAGTTGAGGACTTGTGAGGCGTCTGTTTCTCAAACTAGACACTCTAATGTACTTGTCCTCTTGCTCAGTTGTGCACCGGGGCCTCCCACTCCTCTTTCTATTCTGGTTAGGGCCAGTTTGCGCTGTTCTGTGAAGGGAGTAGTACACAGCGTTGTACGAGATCTTCCAATTCTTGGCAATTTCTCACATGGAATAGCCTTCATTTCTCAGAAGAAGAATAGGCTGATGAGTTTGAGAAAAAAGTTATTCGTTTCTGGTCGTTTTGAGCCTGTAATCAAACCCACAAATGCTGATGCTCCAGATACTCAACTAGTCTAAAGAAGGCTGTTTTTATTGCTTCTTTAATTAGCACAGCAATTTTCAGCTGTGCTAACATAATTGCAAAATAGTTTTCTAATGATCAGTTAGCCTTTTAAAATGATAAACTTGGATTAGCTAACACAACGTGCCATTGGAACACAGGAGTGATGGTTGCTGATAATGGGCCTCTGTACGCCTATATAGATATTCCACTAACAATCAGCCGTTTCCAGCTACAATAGTCATTTACAACATTAACAATGTCTGCACTGTATTTCTGATAAATGTTATGTTATTTTAATGGACAAAAAATGTGCTTTTCTTTAGCTTTCCCAAACTTTTGAACGGTCGTGTACATAGAGTTGAAGTCGGAAGTTTACATACACCATAGCCAAATACATTTAAACTCAGTTTTTCACAATTCCTGACATTTAATCCAAGTAAAAATTCCCTGTTTTAGGTCAGTTAGGATCACCACTTTATTTTAAGAATGTGAAATGTCAGAATAATAGTAGAGAATGATTTATTTCAGCTTTAATTTCTTTCATCACATTCCCAGTGGGACAGAAGTTTACATACACTCAATTAGTATTTGGTAGCATTGCCTTAAACAATTTATACTTGGGTCAAATGTTTCGGGTAGCCTTCTACAAGCTTCCCACAATAAGTTGGGTTAATTTTGGCCCATTCCTCCTGACAGAGCTGGTGTAACTGAGTCAGGTTTGCAGGCCTCCTTGCTCGTACACGCTTTTTCAGTTCTGCCCACACATTTTCAATAGGATTGAGGTCAGGGCTTTGTGATGGGCACTCCAATACCTTGACTTTGTTGTCCTTAAGCCATTTTGCCACAACTTTGGAAGTATGCTTGGGTCATTGTCCATTTAGAAGACCCATTTGCGACTAAGCTTTAACTTCCTTACTGATGTCTTGACATTTTGCTTCAATATATCCACATAATTTTCCTGCCTCATGATGCCATCTATTTTGTGAAGTGCACCAGTCCCTCCTGCAGCAAAGCACCCCCACAACATGATGCTGCCACCCCCTTGCTTCACGGTTGGGATGGTGTTCTTCGGCTTGCAAGTCTCCCCCTTTTTCCTCCAAACATAACGATGGTCATAATGGCCAAACAGTTCCATTTTTGTTTCATCAGACCAGAGGACATTTCTCCAAAAAGTATGATCTTTGTGCCCATGTGCAGTTGCAAACCGTAGTCTGGCTTTTTTATGGCGGTTTTGTAGCAGTGGCTTCTTCCTTGCTGAGCGGCCTTTCAGGTTATGTCGATATAGGACTCGTTTTACTGTGGATATAGATACTTTTGTACCTGTTTCCTCCAGCATCTTCACATGGTCCTTTGTGGTTGTTTAGGGGTTGATTTGCACGTTTCGCACCAAAGTACGTTCATCTCTAGGAGACAGAACGCGTCTCCTTCCTGAGCGGTATGGTGTTTAAACTTGCGTACTATTGTTTGTACAGATGAACGTGGTACCTTCAGGCATTTGGAAATTGTTCCCAAGGATGAACCAGGCTTGTGGAGGTCTACAATTTTTTTTCTGAGGTCTTGGCTGATTTCTTTTGATTTTCCTATGATGTCAAGCAAAGAGGCACTGAGTTTGAAGGTAGGCCTTGACTCAAATGATGTCAATTAGCCTAACAAGCTTCTAAAGCCATGACATCATTTTCTGGACTTTTCCAAGCTGTTTAAAGGCACAGTCAACTTAGTGTATTTAAACTTCTGTCCCACTGGAATTGTGAAACAATTGTTGGAAAAATGACTTGTCTCATGCACAAAGTAGATGTCCTAACCGACTTGCCAAAACTATAGTTTGTTAACAAGAAATTTGTGAAATGGTTGAAAAACGAGTTTTAATGACTCCAACCTAAGTGTATGTAAACTTCCGACCTCAACTGTATGTACATACTTTTAAAAACCTAAGAGAAGGACCTCAATGTAAATCAGCTATAATGCATGTAGTATGCAATAGTTACTTGAAATATATAAATTAAGTTTAATTTTAAGTTCATATGAAACTCGTTTATCGTCATTTGTTCCCCAGCTGTGTGTCAAACAAGTTATTTCCCTTTTCTATCCTTTAATAAATACCATACCACATTTTCAGAATGGTTTCATTAGGTTGTGTGGATGAGAATGGAGGTTGACAATATTTGATAATATATAAACAATTAATTTGTATGAATGGTTGAAAAATGTTTTTGTATTTTACCACAATGCGTTGTGCATTATAAATGCAAATAGCCTTGGTTGCATTTATAATCATGTCTGCCACTGCACTCTCCCCAACATGTAGCCATATCTATTTAACTAAAAACAGAAGTTTTACTATCTGAAATCTTTGTCGTATTTTTTTGTAAATGGATATGGCTGCCCTACGTGCAGACAAGAATACACCTAGCCCAAACCGCCGCATGATGGCGGTTCTTTTCCTTTTACGTCGTTTGTGACATGACAAACGACGTAAAATAAATAATACCGCCATCCTGCGGCCGGTTGGGCTTGAATAACCCCTGGTGCTTTGCCAGTGTCAAACTATACCACATTCGAAGGGCTGTTTCAGTCTCATATTTACGGTAATACCTTATGAGTTGAACGGAAGTGCGATTACATACGAATATCCCACTTCCAACATTGCTGCCATTTATCAACAACATTGTTTGCGTTACTCGATCTCTTTTTACACATGCCAAATTGGGCCATTTGCCATAGTGTTAGAACTTTAAATAAACTGATTGTTTCTTACACATTGGCTAGTTAGAGAATTGTATTCTATTTACTTAATCACAGAGAATCCTGGGTTGGACAAGATGGCCAGCTGCAATTTTCAGGCGCAGTTGGTATCCATTCTGGAGGTATTAGCTAAAGCAGCTGTAGCAGAAATAAACAATCGTGTAGATGATAGCTGTGCCGTTATACGTTTGGAAATGACCCAAAGCCAGCGAGATATTGATGTACTGAAAAGGAAGTGTCAAATGATGGAGAGCGAGTTGAAGAAGACACGAGGACGAGTCAGGAAAAAAGGTAGTACTTCACTGTAATTTGATTGCATCATGAACAAATGAATAAAAACACGTGTGACTGAACACAATTATTTTCCAGGTTTTTACCCCATGTTATCAGAGAGATCTTCATATCCAGTCAAGATTGTTTTGAACAAGCAGAGGAGTAACTCACAGTGGGGAGAAGACAATATGGCTGTTGAAGAGGACTCTCATCTCCATGTGTGATACATCTCCTTTTACAATTATAGAGACCTGGCCTGTTGGCTCAATTCTGTTATTGGAATATCAGGAGAATTTACCGCTTTTGTGTGATTCATGAGTATAAAAAGTGTTAGATATGGTGTGTGCCCCGAGGAATAATTGCAGTCCCCTGTTACAGCCTACAGATGTGGAGCAGAGAGTGGAGACTGAACCCTTACTGATCAAAGATGAGGGGACAGCAGAGGATGTGTGGAAGACTGACCTTCAGGAAGAGCTCAGGATCACTGGAAAGGGTGGGTGTGATCATAAGCGGTACTGCTCAGTCTGTCTATGGAAGACTGTGGGTGTGGTGGTATGCACATTCCAAATTGCTACATTGCTGTCGGGTGTTTTATGTTCTGGCATATGGCGTGCACGTACGTACACAATCAGTTCTAAAGCAGTCGTAGTTTGCAACTGTTAAGGGTCTTTTATAATGTTTAATTTATTTTTATCCCCAAATCGTTAGAGTCTGGTTCCAAACCTGGGAAACCACCATCCTTTGAGCAACGGCGCTGTGATGAGGACTTAATCACACAACCCAATATATCTCACAAAGACTCAGTGGAACATTACCCCAATTCTGATCGTCCAGAGGAACCAGGAACACCCCGGCTCGCATCTACAGAGGTGTTCAGCGCAGAGCAGCACCGGCTAGACGAGGACTCACTAGACCTAGTGATGGTGAAAGATGAGGAGCTGGATCAGACCACGGTCCTGGCAGGACCTGACCAATTTGTCATGGATGACAATGATGGGCAGCTGTGGACATCTGTGGGTCCAGGCAGAGACACTGATCCTGATGGCCACCCAGATTTCTCCTTTCATTCCACAGAAGAGTACTCTCAGAATATCTCAATTTTCCCATCTCATAGTGGGCTGCCACCCATTCCTACGATGACCAATGAAGTGGGGCCATCGCTTCACTCTTCTATATGGAAACCACATGCAAACGTGTTCAGTGCAGCAAAACACATGAAAAGACATGTCAGGACATCGTCTGATGAGACTAGTCAACAGATGCCCGAGGGACAGAGTAGCGAGACGCTAAACTCAAATAATGAAGGAAATAGTTTAGCTCTACAGCCAAGGCAGCATCAATACAGGGCTTCAGAAGCAACAGTGAGATTGAGTGAGTGCATGACAGGGTCAAACATGGCCACCACCTCCACCTTCTCTGGATACAGCCTGAGTCACAGTAGTTTTAACATGGTGAAGAGAATGAGGACTCAGTGGAGGTCGGGTGGCACCACCGAGAGGCGTTTCAGCTGCACCTTCTGTGGGAAGAGCTTCCAGCGTCTCTGCCAGCTCAAAGTACACCTCCGGAGTCACACCGGAGAGAAACCGTACACCTGCGAACAGTGTGGCAGGAGTTTTACCCAGCAGTGCAACCTGATCAGACATGCTATGGTCCACAGCGGGGAGAAGCCATATGAGTGCACACAGTGTGGGAAGTGCTTCACCCGGCGCTCCAAAATGATGTCACATCAAAGAACTCACATAGGAGAGTGTGCAGTGTCTCCATACGTGGCACCTGCATACCCTGGGGATCCACACACAAGTTTAATGTAGTCTCAGAACAAATAGGAACTTAATTTCAGTTTTCTGTAACACTTTCTACATGAAAATGTGGTACAGAAGGTATTTTGACAAGCTTTTCCTCCCAATTGATTTGTGCTTTTCTTGTTTGACTGTTGAAAGCTTGATTTTGAGTCAATCCGTTTTTTAGATCAATAATACTAATACATGAGACCTATATGTAGAGCTTTTCAATCTCCCAAAACCGCTTTACAATTGTAGATTTTTTAAATTGTTTTTAAATGATCACAACAAGACAACACCAGACTAACAGCAGGAGAAACAAAGAGAAGGGGGAGGGGCTTAAAATAAGGAAAAGAGTGTGATGTGTAGGTAATTTTTTAAAATTAGATTTGCTCAACTCCTGCGTCTTTTCTCCCTGGTCCTCTCTTGCCTCCTTTGGAAAAAAGGTCAAAGATAATGGAGGAGAGGGGGTGAGGAGAGTGATGTGGACGAAAATGTGCTTTTATGGAATGAGATTACCGGGGTGGATCCCAAA